>NW_004949119.1:4995443-5004129 GCF_000317375.1 Microtus ochrogaster
CAAGAGGAACCATCCCGCAAATCTACCCACCCCTACCCAGAGGGATGCAGGCGGTGAGCAAGAGGAACCATCCCGCAAATCTACCCACCCCTACCATAAATGAAGAGGTGAACAGGAGAAACTATCAGTTGTTAAAACCCCACCAAAACAAATCAATGGGGGATTTAGGAGACTGAAATGAGTTCCCTCCTTTCCTCTTTTCCCCGGATCTATCTTCATTTCAAGTTTTCTTCTGATGCGTCTGACAAACAGAACATTGTCACCACAGAAATCTGATTTGGGTGACTGAAGTCCAAAGTCTGATCAAAAGGACCCAGAAGTCTTATTCAGAATCTGGCATAGGGAAAACTGTTTTTGAGAAGGCAAAGAGAACTCAATGCGTACTTCGTCCCTCTTTGCTGAGCCTGTGTAATTTATGTCGAAAGACATCAAGGGTCCCAGCAGCCTGGGAAGTATGGTGAATGGACCAGGGCCCCCATCAAAGGCCAGCAGTGAAACCAGCAGCTGCCACCAGAGAGCTACAGCCATGGAGAGAACAGGCTGATTGTGCTTTAGATTGGTTTCCATGGCAATGGGTGCTCCTTTATCCCTGCCTCTCAGCCTCAGGGAAGGACAAGGGTACCCAAGAGAAGACAGTAGGAATGAGAGGAAAGAGAAATTGTGATAAGGCTCCTTCCCCCAAAGCCAAAGCAACTAATTCTCCTATCTGGGTAGTCACAGTTCTTGGCGACCTTGGTCAAGCTGTACCCTGGCTCTGGACCTTGGTTTGTTCATCTGTCAAAGGATGGTCTGCAGGAAACATGAAGTCACAGGGCCATTTCCAGTATTTCAAGTGCCAAGATCACTCTCGCCAGGCAAGGCACTGGAAAAGCTTAGCCTTTCTGCAATACTGGAGTCTCTGCCTCACCCAGAGAGCTAAACCTTGGTCATTTCCCAAGTCCTTTTTCTCCTGATAAAGGTCAGCTGTCATTTTAACAGATTACCTCAGGAGACCCATCAGATACAAACCTGGCAGTGCTCAGATGTGCTATCCCTTAGGTGGTATAATTAAGTAGGAATGTCACAGTGACACATCCGGTCCCATGACTGATATTACTGGGCTTAAACTCCATCTCAGATGTGCACAGTCCCCTAGATAGCAGCCAGTCATGTTAGTTCAAGGGAAGGAATTCCTGGAAGAGCACTTCATTTGGTGTTGAGAGAGCTGAGGTGAAGGAAGAGCACATGGAGGGGAGGGGAGTTCCAGGCCAAAGGACACACAAGGAACTCTGGACACAGCAGCCCCTAAGGGAGTATTTAAACCACTAGCTCATCACTCAAATGAGGGATGGGTACAGCAGGACACAGTATATAGAGGATGGACACAAACTAGTAGAGGAGAGCAGGATGTGCTTCGGCATTGGTGGTGCTTCCGGAAATGGACAGAGGGGGAGGAAAGGGTCCTTAGGGAGCTTCTTGAGGCTGCTGAGCCTTAAGGAAGTTCTAGCTTCCAGGCTCAACTCACATCCAAGTCATCTGTATCTGTGTTGCTCTATGAAGGTCACATTAGGTTGGGAAATGGTTAACAGAGCTTGTATGCCAAGCTTCCCTAAAGCCTAGCCGAAAACTGAGCTAAAGCATGAGAGATCTAATTAGCTTCAAACTCTGAGCAATCTCATTTCTGAGGTCCTGCAAGTTAGTCTGCAGGATTAGTGGTCCATGGACAAGACAAACCAATATACAACAAGTAATTAAGGAACATTTCTCTTCCCTTTAAGCTACTTGCACCAGGGTTCAAGAGGAGGAAGGGTTCCCATAGCACTGTGAGTCTTTATGTTCATTCTGAGGTCATTTGCAGGATGTGGTGCTTCTTGCTAGTGGACCAGGACACAGGGTTAAGTATTTCACAGGATTGGTATGATAGACACATTGTTCTAGAGTTCCTTCCCTCAAAACAAACCCAGACCAATAGCTGCTGAGAGAGTGGCAACCCCGGGAAACCTATCTTCAAGTCTCAACAGCTCTGTTTGATTTACTTATGGACAACATAGCCTCACACAATACCTGCTTCATAAGTAATGGGAGACACAATGGATGAGTGGATTAATAAACAGATGGTTTTCAGTCAGCCAACAATTTAACTGGGAGCCTGCTGCACACAAAATTTTATACCCTAATATTATAGTGGTGATTTACATTGGATTCATAGGATTTAGGGATTGAAAGTGAATTTTAATATAATCTGATCTGGTGTTTTGTTGTCTTTTAAGTCACAGGTTGCAACCCATTAGTGGAAGATAAAATTGATTAAGTGAGCCTTTATCTTCATTTTACAAATGAAATGAGAATAGGACAGAGTAGAGAAGAATCAAACAGGATGGGAACAAATAGAATAAAATGTTCTAGAAAACAAGCAATCAAAGTGTATTGATATGGACATGTAATAAGGGGAAGCATAGGTAAGATTAGTCTTGTATTTGTGGGTACGGATGTATGCACTGGCTGTATAGTGTCTTTCTGAAGCTGAAACCCATTCGTGGTGGGGGTTTTACCTCCCACCCAAGTTCATATCTGCAATAAGTGAGCTACCAGTATCTGAGACCCCTTCCACTACAGGGAAAAGGTCTCATCATCAAACCTTTGTCTCTCCTTTATAGACATCCTGGCTGTGGGAATAACGGTCAAGATGCCACAGAAAGAAAAGGTCTCTCTCACTTAGACAAACTTCTATAGGCTGAACCAACTGAAATGAGATCTAATGACTTCCCTCATGACAGAACCTTGGAGATTCTAAAGGTCAGTTGTACCTTAGCTGAACAGCTTGGAAAATAGTAGGAAGAGCCCCTGTTCTTTCCAGAATTGCTTACAAACTGTTGCCTTGTGTCTGTTCATTATCCAGCTTGGTTGTGTTAACAAACCCCTGGAGAGAGGCACAGAGAAACCTAGAAACATCAGGCCGGCATCTGCTCTATAGCTGGTGCGGGCTATAAACCCACTCTGGATTCAGGTGACCTCAAGTCTTTCTGGATTACCCCCTCCAGTACCATCTGTCCAAAATCCTGTGCTCACATGCTAAGCACCAGTGTCCTACTCCCTTGGACATGAACAAAGAGCCCACATGAACACCTGTTTTTCATTAGTGATTTTCACAATATTGCTAAGAACCGAGACGCCAATGACATTAGTTTCATGAAGCAATAGTAAGCTGGCTAGGTATGAAGAGATGCATTATGACATTCCTTTGTATTCTACTGGATTTTTATGGCAAGAATGATGACACATTCTGCAGACCCACAGTGGCACCAGGCACTTAAAGTCAGAGCCATCAGGGATGGGGATATTGCAAGAGTTTCACAAGGAGCCCATTTCTATTCATGATGTTCGGCTGTGCAGTCACATTTGGTGGCAAGGAAGGGAAGGCGACAGCTTGGGAAGCTGGAGCCCTGCTGTTTTGAGGACTCACAAAGGAATGGTCTTGGTTTAGGTCTGCCTCTTATAGACCCACAGGGAAGCTCATCAAACAGAACACGGTGCGGGTCTTACGCACAGTACACTAATAGCTATGACAGAACCATGATTCTTCTTGACCCCTTCTTGCTGCCAACAGAGTAACGGCCATCTTGTGCTTTCTCTGAAGATTTGAAAGCAAAAGCCGATTAAAAGTTAGAAGAGAAGTTGGAATGGTGATTTTGTTTTTCACTCCTCACCCAACTTTGAAGAATTTGTCTTTGGAGAACCATCCTAATCAAATAAAGTCAAATCAATTCACCGGAGACGTTATCTAGCTTGCATGATTGTCTGGCTGGGTTACACCACAGCTGTTCACAGTGACATGGTTCATTAAACAATAAAGTCTTCATCAGACATCCCCCCCTGCACTGGGTTTTATTGGATCCTACCCACACACCACCAGAGAAGCACAGCCTTACTCAGTGTGAAAAGTCTCCCATCTCCAATGGGGTGATCCAAGGATTGTTTTGTGTGATGCTTTATCAGCAAGACCTTGTAAATGGACTGCATCAATTAGAAGCCACTACGTTTTCTGTGATAGAAATTGTTGTCATCAGACATCACACTAGATAGTGAGTTCCCTGTGGGCAGGGACCACAACACTTCATTTTTATATACCCATTGCTAAAGTAAAGTGCTTGGCATTTGGTATGTGCAGAAAAAGTACCCAGTGAATCAAGAAGAAAATGACAGTAGCATGTGACTCTTCACGGACGCACAAATGCAGTATTTAGAAGTCAGGATGTGTCCTGATTGCAATGAACATTTGGTGTCTCCAGTTATGTCTCCCTTCTTCCTGGTTTCTTAATTTTCCACTTGACTGGGTCAAACTGCTCAAGTCTGCATGAAAGCAGACAAGATTCATAAAATCCCCCCCCCCAAAGGTTCAACAGCACCAATTAGGCTGCCTTCACACTCAGAGACCACACTGGATGCCAGGGCACCTGTGCCAATCTCAGGCTTCCTGAAGAATCCATGGTCCAAAGAGGCCACCAGAAATTGAGCTACTAAGAAGTGGCTATGACCTTTAAAATCTTTTTCCTGGCAAGAAGTCTGACTGAATTGATACAGCACAGAAATGAAGGGCTGTAGCCAGTCTGGGAGGTTTATCAGATCATATGCTGGAGAGCCTATGTCAGAATCACACAGCGGAGGTAATCAAACTCAGATGACAAAATCTGCATCCTTAAAGAGTACCAGCGAATGCTGCTCCTCTGGGCACCCCATTTTGGGAAGCACCGGTTTAGACTGCCCACTGTCTTGGTTGGAGTTTGGAATCTACCAAACCTTATAATTTGAAGCAAGTTATATCAACTCTTTTAGACTCATGATGCCAGTGTTAAACCAAACCACCAAGAATGTCTTTCCCACCAGGCCAAAGAACATTGCTGCTTAGGCAGGACACTGGCAGATGGAAGGGGCTTGATGAAAACTAGCCAATGAGGAAGGAAATATGATGGCATTGTCTGATGGAAAGGCTTGAGACAAGACAGCTGGGTCTTGTTACCATTTTAGTGCCGCCACTACTAAGATGCTATGTGACCCTTAGCATTTGACACTCCCACTCTGGGTTCATGCCCTCATTAGCAAGATGGGAACATTTGGCATTTTATGATGGGAGGAGCTGAAAGTTTCCAGAAATCCCTATTCCTGAGTGTATTATATACCACCACACATGAGAACAGCTTCTCTAAACATTGGTACCATACCTCAGGGTTCCTAGTGCCACCCTCTGGATGAGCAATTTTACTCTGCCTTGAAAACAAGTCACACTCTGGGCCTCTTTTGTAGCTTCCTGAGTTCCAACTGATGCTGCTATGCTACTTCTGCCATTCAAAGGACCCATTTCCATGACAACTTGATGCAGAATCTTTCTAGTTTCTCCAAACCTTTTTGTAGGGGAGAGATGGGAAGATAAAGTGCTGGCCATGCAAAGGTGAGGATCTGAGTTCAGATCCCACATAAAGCCAGACATAGTAGTGTATGTGTTTGTATAATCCCATAGTCCTCTAGAAGGATAGGAGGTAGAGACTGGAGATCGCCCAAGTGGGAGGGACATCTACCCTGGCATACTCCACAGTGAATAAGGAAGCCTTTCTTAAACAAGGTAGACAATGAAGAACAACATCTAAGCTTGTCCTCTAACACACGCAGGAAAAGGACTCATGCAGGTGTTTGATGAGGGAGGGAAGGAAAGGGGAGAGGGAAGGGAAGAGATAGAAAAAGAAAGTTGGGAAGGAAAGAGGAGAGAATAAGGGAGGGAGAGGAAGGGAGGAAGAGAGAGAGGAAGAAAGGGAGAGAAGGAAGGAAGGTTGGTTGAGATTTGAAGATTACTGTACTATACCAAGATTGACATTCTCTTGCCACTTGTGGCCATTTCTATTCCTGTCTCTCACTACTATTCCTTGTTCTTTTGAGGTTACATTGCTTTACTATGTCCTACATTGTTGGGGTTCATCAACTGTCTACCGGGGTTAAGCATTGCCATGTTCACAAATGCACAGGAGGCTAAGGAGGGGAGAGAACCCATGATCTCAGGCTGGGGCCTGAGGAGACTAGTTTCTGAATTTATTTATTTATTTCCATATTGTACAGGTAGCCTCAGGACTTGACTAAATGTCAACGCTCCCTTTCTCCTGCATGCTTTCTTTACCTTAACTCAGTTTACCACATAAGCTTCCTAACAGCTGACAGCAGGGAAAGGGACTTGTTGGCGCAGAGCTGCTGTAAATTTCATCTTTTATCAGATGCTGGTGAAATTTCTGCATCAGGGACCATAAATTCAAGGTGCTATTAATAAACCTCTGATGTGCAGATTGGCTCTGCCTGGCACTCTCAACAACCCTATCAGCAGTGAGCCATCCCAGCTCATAAGCCAAGATTTCACGTTCCTTGGGATGCAACCTGCGAGCTGGAAAGCCCTAGCTGTTTCTTGGGAGGCTAGAGTCATCCATTCACTGGTTAACAGGAGGCAGGACATGGTGTAAACCAGGCAGAAATGGTGAAAACCAAAAAACCTTAGAAAAATGGGGTATTGTCTCACACCCAGAAATTATGAAGTATCTTCTATACTAGCCATCTTGTTCCATTACAGTTCAGAGAGGGAGGCTCTGTCTGGAGGCGAGGGCCCCCAGCTTAGGTCATCACGGTTTCTGTCTTATATCATCGGCTGACAATGTGATTGAACCAAGTATTCTCAGACTCATACTATGCTAACTCTGAATCCTCATGATCAGCCTAAAGTAGCTATCCCCATTTTGCAGAACTGGAAATTGAGGCTTAGAGATGTAAAAAAATATTGTTCAATGTCATAGACGAGATACCAAGATCTTGTACAGTCACAGGTCTTAAATCCTGCACCCCAATGACCATACGCTTCTCAAGATACACAGGTGTCATGGGGGCTCTTTGCTACCATCACATCCACCACTCCAAGCTGTGGAGTGTCAGTCACTTGTCATTCTGTGTCCCTTAGGGAGGTGCTTAGAGTCTCAGGCGTATCTTCATGGATGTTGCAGGCACACTTCGTGACAGGACCTAGCACATAGCCAACTCTCTTTTTAAAGGAAAAGAAAACATTTTGTGTACATTGTGTGTGTGTATGTGTGTGTGTGTGTGTGTGTGTGTGTGTGTGTGTAGGCACACATGTGTGTGCAGTCAAAGGCCCAAAGCTGAAACTAGGTGTTTTCTTTGATTGCTTTTCATTTTATTTACTGAACCAGAGTCTCTCTTTGAACCTGGAACTTGCCAATTCCATCTGTTCCAGTAGCCAACTTGCCCTGGGAGTCACTTATATCTTCCTCTTGAGTGTTGAGATGCCCCATGCCTGCTTGGTTTTCACAGGAGTTCTGGGGATCTGAACTCCAATACTCATCTTGTGTGTTAAGTCATAGACACTGAGCCATCTACCCAGTCGTGGTCAACTCTCTTTGAATGTCTTTTTTTCTCTCTCTCTTCTTCTACCCCCATCCTTCTCCTCCCTTTCCTTTTTTAATCTTGCTAGGCAGCCCAGACTGGCCTCAGACTCAAGGCCCTCCTGCCGCAGCCTCCCAAGTGCTGAGATACAAGAAGGCTGAAAGACACTTAGGAAATGTTCAACATCCTTAGCCATCAGAGAAATGCAAATCAAAACAACCCTGAGATTCCATTTTACACCTGAAAGAATGGCCAAGATCAAAAACACTGATGACAACTTTTGCTGGAGAGGTTGTGGGGAAAAGAGAACACTTCTACATTGCTTATGGGAATGCAAACTGGTACAGCCCCTTTGGATATCAGTATGGTGATTCTCAGAAAATTAGAAAACAATCTTCCTCAAGACTCAGCAATACCACTTTTGGGTTTATACCCAAAGGATGCTCAATTGTAGCACAAGGACATGTTCTCAACTATGTTCATAGCAGCATTGTTTGTCATATCCAGAACCTGGAGACAACCTAAATGCCCCTCAACCAAAGAATGAATAAGGAAAATGTGTTAAATTTACACAATGGAGTATTACACAGCAGAAAAAAATAATGACATCTTGAAATTTGCAGGCAAATGGATGAATCTAGAAAACATAATATTGAATGAGGTTACCCAGACCCAGAAAGACAAATATCATATGTACTCACTCCTAAGTGGGTTTTAGACATAAAGCAAAGAAAAACAAGCCTACAAGTGACAATGCCAGAAAACCTAGACAACAAAAGAACACTAAGAGAGACATACATGGATCTAATCTACATGGGAAGTAGAAAAAGACAAGATCTCCTGAGTAAATTGGGAGCATGAGGACCACGGGAGAGGGTTGAAGAGGGGGGAATAGGGGAGCAGAGAAAAATTTATAGCTCAATGAAATCAAAAATAAAAGAATACAACACTACACCTGTGAAACGTGTGGTGGTGAAATGAACTGACAGGAACTTCCTACTTGCATCTTTAAAGTCTATGTGGGTATCCCAGGAAAAAGCACACTACAAAGTTACCCAAAGAAAAAGGAAGGTGGCCGGAATGTAATCACAAAGACAAATCAGTAAAACCCATGGACGGGAAAACAGAGATGAAAACAGCACGTGACAATACCAGCCGCTACTTCTCTTACACATCAGGTTCACTGGAAGTCCCTCACTTATAGCTATACATTTATTCTTTTTTTTTATTGAGAAAAGGAAAACAAAACAAGTTTCCACCTCCTCCCAGCCTCCCATTTCCC
>NW_004949119.1:5004591-5075820 GCF_000317375.1 Microtus ochrogaster
CTAAAGAAGCTAAGTAAGAAGGTGAACCAAAGGAAAAACTCATAGTTATCCTCTTGGCTATGGGAAATATACATTTATTCTTAACGGATGTAAATGTGGAATTCAGAAAGCGACCGAGCACGGCACTGGGATTTGAATCTAAGACGTGGAGTACCAGCGCTGTCTTGCTTCCCAGGACCAGACAGCGCCTGTGGCTCCAGCCTGCACAGCCTCAAGATTGGGCTGTGAGAAGAAACATCACAAAGGCGGCAGCTGGAGGTTAAACTCTGAGTAATTAACATGTTTATCCATCATCGCAGAACCGTTCCCCAGAGAATCCAAGTGTCATTTCACTGTGTTTTTAATTCAGGAATGCTTTTACTGTCTTGCCAACAAATCCTAGTGAGGAAATGGGTTGGCAGCTACAGAGAAGGGTGCAGAGCTTCTGCCCAGTGCAGTAGCCGTGACTGACTAGATGGTGCCTATGATACCGAGATAGTGACACATGGGCAATTTGGGTCAGCTCTCATAACTATGAGACTTGAAAAATGTGTCTACAGTGCCCAGATCAAAATCAGGGTCAGTATGAGAGTAGAGGGTGCAGGCTGTGGATCCTGGACAAGGCAGCCCTGGAGATACCACTTTGACACCCCATGTCCCTGAGCCCCCTGAAAGATGATCCAAAATCAGCAAGCTGAGTGTAGGATCCAAGGGAATACTTTCAGTGATCAGAGGCAAGACCAGACAAGTGAGAAGCCAGCAGTGGGATGTGAAAAGTGGGTTCTTCTCCCTGTGGGTCCAGTCTCACCAAAAGTCCTCCAAGAAGCAGTGCAGATTACTAACGAGTGTGGCCCTCCAACCACCAAAGGAAGAAGGTCATTTCTGGGGCTAACCATTAGAACTTCCTGCCTGTCTCACAGAGACAATCATATCATGGACATGAGCTGTAGAAAGCCCTCTGTGGGGACTGCATAGGGACCATATTCAGATTCCCGAGATTAGCCATGGGGGACAGATGGAATGATGGGATTATTTGCTTTAATGAAAATCAAATGCCTGGTAACTAGGGAAGCAAGCGGCACTGACAGTGGTGACAATGGTGGCCATCACTGGCCACAGGAAGACAAAGGAAGGTCTACAGCCATTTCGAGGATAGTTGGAATGGTGAATGCCACTCATTCCCAGCATCTAGGGCCTATTCCCTCAAACTTGCTGCCTGGAATACTAGAGGGTTATCCAACTGAGGGTTCACTTGTCTCCCTACTGAGCCCTAGATACGGCTCGAAGGAAAGGTCAAAGCTAAAAGATGGCATTCAGTAGGTTGGAACATTAGGGAGAGAGGAACAAGCATTTCTGGGTTACCACTTCTTCAAACCACAGATAAGGGTCTAACCACTTGGGAGCCAGAGGCCATATGTTACACAAAACGATGAAAACACCAAGCCCACAAACCAGCAACTCCCCCTTTGATGAAAGAGTGAGCATTCACCCATTCATTTCACAGCATTTACACATTCTTTCTTGACACTCTGCCATGCTCTAGGGGTACAAAAATAAACCACACAGCATACAAGCACATGGATAAAGTATGAAGAGGGGGAATGAAGGAGAGAGACTAGATGTCCCTTTACAGAAGGGTATGCAAACAGCGACGTGTTTATCCCTATTCCTATGCTGGTCTCCTTCTCCTTTGACTGAGTCAGCATCCCTGCCGATATACACCCTCTTTCTCCCTCTTTGTCCGTGAGCTGGCATAGACAACTCATGTGTGTGGTTGCCTATAGTCCATGGAGCTCTGAGAACCACACAAGATGAGGGGTGAGGAGGTGGCACAGTTGAAAATGTGCTTGCTGCACTAGCATGAGGACCTAACTTCACCCCACAGCATCCATGTAAAAAAAAAAATCAGCAAAGTAACACATGCCTGTCATCCCAGCACAGAGACAGAAGGATCCCTGGCCACTATTCTAGCCAAATTAGTGAAGGCCTGGTCCAAGTGCTAAATCTTGTCTCAAAAACCAAGTGGATAGTGAGGAGTGATAGCCCAGATTGACCCCTGGGCTTCAAATATTTGATCATCCTCATACACATCTCAACCTGCATGTGTGTGTTTGTGCGCATATGTGTGCATACACACACACACAATTTGATCATCCTCATACACATCTCAACCTGCATGTGTGTGTTTGTGCGCATATGTGTGCATACACACACACACACGGGGGGGGGGCAAAGACATTAGCTTACATGAACCTTACAACATCTTACTGAGGAGGGTCCCAAGGAGGGGGGATGACACCCAGAGCTGCACAGCTATTGAGAGTTCAGCCACCTCCATCTGCAACCCACACTTTCCCTCCAAAAGCCTTTGCTGCCTGTGTGCCCTGCAAAGCCCAGTGCTCTCTGTGAACTTTCTCACCTGGCTCTGACAATTCTTAGACTCTGTCCTGGGGATCCAGACACCTGCCAGCTCATGTGTTTTCCATTCCAAGTACATGTGTGTTTCGTCTCCCTGTGAACTAAAGCCATTCATTCAATATCTGTAGGTTTTCAGCTTACTATGAACACAGCCATGTGTTTAAACCCAGAGGACACATTCTACAACCCCTAGCAGATGCCTAGAGACATGCAAACCCTACCAAGTACCTTGTGAATTTTCTTGCACTGCATACCTAAGATAAAATGTAATTTATACACGAGGCAAGTAAGAAATTAATCGCCATAACAAAAATAAAATAGAACAATTATAACAATGTGCTAAAATAAAATACTATTTTATTTTTAAAATATTTAAAGCATGAGATGTTTATTTCTGGAATTTTCCATTTAATGCTGAAGGATCATAGTTGACTGAAGAAGGTGAAACTGTAGAAATCAGGGGAATCGTGTTATATCCCAGTACCCATATTAGGTCCTGCACCCCATGAGAGCAGAGGCTCTATCTGTCACTGGTTCCTAGCTTTGTCCCTAGAGTCTGTCATAAAAGAGACATGCTGCTAAAAATACTGCAAATGAAGACCATGCATGTGAGCCCAACACTGCAATCTTCTTTTCTCATTTTGGACATAGGACATAAGTGAGATATGGAATAATAATCAAATGGATGGGCAAGAAAAACCAGAGCACCCAACACCAGTGTCCTGACCATTGCCCACCTGCCCACTCCATCATGGGCTGTCATTTGCTTCCATGCTGTATCCCATCAACGTGAAGTCTGGGTTTTCTGCTTGGCCGCCACACTGGTGTATCCGCGTTGCTGGTCCTCTATACCAGCAGGAAACGTTTTGCATCCCTGTCTAAGAGCAACAGGAGCCCTGATGCTGTAAGGCACATAGTAGTCAACTGTACCAAGGAGACAGCTGCACACTCCACAGCTCGTTGGCTGCTGGCCCACAGGGAGAGGCAGACGCATGTTCCGCCTGCCTCTGGTCATCTGAAGACATGCTTTGCACAATCAAGCACCTACTTGGTCCACAGTAATTTGGGACTCTGCAGGGGACATCCAAAAAAAGACACAGTCCTTGACTCTGATGAATGTATAGCCTTGGGGGGAAATGGCAGGAGCATAAACCTGTCCCTGGATCAATGACTTCTCATTTGGCCTAAATGATCTGCATCTTGACGATAACACTTTGGTGACACATTCCTTCCTGTCCCCAGAGGACTAATGGGATACCTCTGTATGCCATATTCCCATATATAGACATTTAGGAACAACATAACTGCTGAATCTCCCAGGAAGGTAGAAAAGGGATATGAGTCACACTTGATAGGGTAAGTCCTATAGATTTAGAATTTTTAGTTCCTTCCAAGTCAAGGGGCAACTAAAGTTGCTTTTTTCCCTGTCACCAGTCCTTCCCTTCAGAGCCCCTACAGGTAGAGGGATGGGTCTAAGAAGCTCAGGCTCCTTGACTCTCCCTCAAACACCACTTGACCCTCGTCTTCATCCCTGCAGAAGGCAACAGTGATGTTCATATTCCCATTTCTCTCTCTCTCTCTCTCTCTCTCTCTCTCTCTCTCTCTCTCTCTCTCTCTCACTCTCTCTAGATAGCCCACAGGACTGTCTGAAAGTTTAATATGGCCAAGTGGTTCTCTTGGCCAAAATACTACAGGCAATGTTGGTTGACTATTGCCTCCTCCCAAGAGGAAGCTGTATGTGAATACTGTCCATGGCCTAGAATAGAGACTGAAATAAAAGGCATCCACATTTTCCCCATCCACACCTTCATGACTCATGCATACCTATACTGAATGATAAAAAAAAAAAAATCTTTGCCAGGCACGGCTGCTCACACCTGCAATCCTGGTACTCAGAAAAGGGTGGTTTAAGTTTAAAGGAGGCTGGGTTACATAGAATATTTCAGGCCAGCCAGCAGTACCCAGTAAGGTGATGTTAAGACAGAGAGAGAGTAAAAGGAAAAGAGCAGGAGACATAAAAAGGGGAGGAAGGGGGAAATGAGAAAGAATTAGTGTTTTCCCACTACTGCTGGAGTTACATGTTATTACAGCAGACAATAGCTGAACCTGACTGACACAGTCCTCTTTGACCCGGAACACTTCAGCTCTGCCCTGACCTACAGACAAACTTTTATACTCCAATAATTGGGGTACTTACAAACAGAAAACTTCTCCGAGAAACAGAATGTATGCTGGAAAAGGCAAGCCATGCCATCTTGACTGGTCTCACCTTTCACCTCCATGCAGACATTGTACAGAGGAGATGATCCCTAAAAAAAATCTCATTTACATGTGGCTCTGGATGCTAAAGCTGAGGCTGAAATCTGAGCAAGCATGGAGAGGAAAGGAAGACTCCAGGTGATGTCTGTGCTCTGTACTTCTGAGCCAAACTCCTGTCATACATGGGTCATAGCCTCAGTAGGTGGCCTCCTCCTGGCCTCAGCCAGCCCATGCCCTAAACAGAAACGCACAACGGGTAGATCTTGAGTCACGCGTAGCCTCCTTCTCTCTCCTTGATCAACCCTGCCACATTTTAGGCTGGCTGACAAGCCAGATCCCTGTACATAACATGACAAAGCTCTAGTCTGAGAATCCCAGAGAAAAAAATAAACAACACTGTTCTAAAACCTTTGGAAAGCTTGGGTTTCATACAAAAGAAAGCAATCCCAGAAGACCTCAAGGATACAGAAAGGCAGGCACTCACTGTTCAGCCCATGCAGATATAAATCTTGCACCACCACCCTCCCTCAAACCCACTTCAAGTTCCTGCAGGATCCAGGGTTGTTGGGAGGAGCAGCCACTCCAGCATCCAGCCATTCTTATGCAAAATCAGGTGAATCACCTCTTCCCTGCATCACCACTGCACCTCTGTGACCTGTATCCTACCCTCCCATGGTGGGACTGTCTATGTCAAATGGCTGATCCTCTAGTACTTGGCCTTCTCTAGGCTAGGTGTTTTCCTTTGCCATTCTTCAGTTATGCTTATTTATTGGGGGGGGAGGGGTACAGGGGAGTGTGCCATGCTGTGCAGTCGGGAGTCAGAGGACAACATTTGGGAGTCAGTTCTTTTCTTCTACCATGTGGGTCCCAGGATTCAGACTCAGGTCACCTGGCTTAGCAGCAAGTGCTTTCACAGTTCTCTCTCTCTCTGGTCCCTCCGTAGGCCTTTTAATCAAACCACTCCCAAGGGTGAAGTACCATTTGTAGAAAGATAAACATCACTCAGGGAGATCTTTCAATAGGCAATGAGTTACGACGGACCATAGTAGCTCACCCTGCATCTTGCTCTGTATACCACGTGTCAGATGGGCCTCCTAAGGCAACACATTTGCATCCAATTTCAAATTATCGACTTTTGCCTTGTCAGAAGAAAAGACCAGATGAGGTACCTGCTTGGTGGTACAATTCCCCTGAAGAGGAAACCAGTTTTCCCATAGGCAGAAGCCTGGCTCCAAAAAGCCCATCCCAAGGATATTGTCAGAGAAAACATGCAAAGCCCAGCTTGTTATTAATCAATTAATTCACAGCTAGCTTTGTCCCGAGTCATCCAGCAGACAGAACAAGAAGAGATTTGCAAGCTGCGTGCATCTGAATTAATATTTTTAAATGGCATAAGCGTGTAATTAATAGTTTCCAGGACACATCCACACTAAATCAGACAGCATTGTTGGTATTTCTCCCCTGCCCACATGCCTCTGCTTTTTAATTACTTTTTAGGGGGAAGGCAACCATTCTAAGTTGTTTTGCTTTGTTATTTCTTTTGTGACTCAAAATAACCATGTTCTTTCTGCTTCAGTAAACCACTTCTGCAGCTCGAGAGGATTCCTGGAAAGTTCTGGTTCCATTCAGTTTTTAAGAGGAGAAACAACCTCCAATAATAGAATTGAAAACTTCACCCATGGGGTCTGTCACGGGCAGATACCAACTGTGGTGAGCAGGTTAAGCACAATTATACCAAAGAAACCAAGTGACCCTCAGAATTCCAAGGCTTCACATTTAATCTTTATTTTTAAAAATTAAAATTATTTTCATTTTATGCATTTTAGTGTTTAGCCTGCATGTATGACTGTGTACCTACATGTGTGTGTTTGGTGACTGCAGAGGACAGAAGAAGGTGTTGGATCTCCTGAGACTGCAGTTATAGACAATTGTGAGCTGCCATATGTGCGCTGGAAAACAAACCTGGGTTCTCTGCAAGAGCAACAAGTGCCCTTAGCTACTGATCCATCTCTCCAGCCGCTAATCCTTATTTCCTAATCATACAAGGTTCTGTTGTGTTGATAGCTCTTCAGGCTTACTTCTTTCAAAACAAATGACTCCGGGATCAAAGCTGGGTTATCTTGTGGCTCTGCCATCTCAACAGCTGGCCGCCATCATCACAAGGAGATGCCGAAGTAGAGGCTAAGATACCAGGGCAAACTTAGAGAAGAAAGTGGGTGTCCAACCCAGTGGCAGCCAGGGATGCCTCTGATGTCGTACAGTTGCCATAGCTCAGCAGACCTATATGCTCTTGCTGTCCAGTCAGCTGTGGACCAGAGATGCACAAAGGACAGAGAGAACTGAAGACGTGTGTTAAAGAGAACACCAAGAGATGGCATGGAGAAGCAGGCAGAGGCAGGACATTGATTCAGGCTAGCAGTAAGAATGGTGCCCGTTGTTTCTGCTCACAAGCCACCCAAATGCTTGGGGCATAATTAACATAGGAAAGTTCATTGTCGCCTAATGGTTATTAATATCTTCCTATACTGGTTATGAATTTTCAGTTAAGAGACCTTATAATGCTGTTCTGCTTGACACTCTGCATTCTACTCAGTGACGTTTGTACTTCAAGTTCATTATCCGATAATTACCCAAGGTGATGAAGGGGGTACAGAGCGCTGAGCTTCTCACAAGATGTGCTTACAGATGTATCAAAAGCTGAATGTCTCAGCTCTTCCTATTGCCAAAAGGAACTACACCCCTCATGTCTTAGAAAGAGAAGAGAACATTGCACACAGTCACCTTGAACTTTGGGCAAGAATCTTGCTCCTTAGAAACAAAAGGAGAGCTGTTAGCACGAGGAAGAGTGAGGGCCAGCCAAGACCACCCCACTGGGGCATTTCACTGCAGATGTTTCTCTGCCTGGGAGCTGGTAGATAAACCAGATCACACTTCCCAAACACCATAAGGAAGAGTCATGGTTAAAAACAAACTATCAGCTCTACACATTTTAATTCAGTCAGCCTGAGCTAGCAAACCCGCAGGGGATTCTGATGCCCAGCCATTTTGTAGCCTTTGCACTACAGCAATGTCTAAGGACCTCACTGGCACTAAAACTGCATAATGTGAAAAGGTTGAAAAGGTTTTCCCTGAGGAGCGACATCATATTAAAGTGAGAACACAGACCAAGCAAGGTCAACTCTATTCTAATATACCCACGTCCCTTAAAAACAAGAAAGGAAAAAAAAAAGTATGTTGGCTCTAGGAAGACTATGCAGTGAGAAAAGAGCTCACTGCACAAAAATGAGGACCTGATCCTGATCCCTGGGACCCACATAAAAGCCAGGAGCAGGAGAGAGTAGACACCATAGCCCTGCTGCTAGACATGGGGCAGAGAAAGGTTCATGGTGCTTCCTGACTATCTAGTACAAATGGTGAGCTGTTCCATGAGAGATCCTGTTCCAGGACATTGACTTTTGGCTTCTTCATGTACATGTATGTATGTATGTATGTATGTATGTATGTATGTATGTATGTACCTGATTCCCCCACACATGCCACCTACCCATATATGCACAAAGAATGTGGCTTTGGGATTACTAGAGGCTTCTTAAGGACTTGGTAAAGGCCAATGCATTCCTTTGTCTAAACAGATCATGAAATTCCCACCAACATGGGAATTAGTCTTTATCCTGAGAATTTCATGGCTTAACAAAGAAGGAAATGTTCTCACTTGGGAACTATGGTCGGCAGGAGTTGAATTATTCTGTTAGTGACAAGTTGAACACTCTAGAAGGAGGTTTGTAGATATGAAAGAGAAGTATCAAGCCTGGCATGTTATCAGTATCCAAGAGCCAAAGGCTATGCCTTTTTCCTTAGAACAGAACCTGCCTTGCCCATCTCAATGAGCCATTGTGAGATGATAAAGGAACAGAGGCCCTTTAACTCTAATGCTCCATGTATCCCTGGCAGAGAAGTGCCCCCAACTTCTGATGTACTGAGAAGGAGTTCATCTGTGCTCCTTCCTGCCAACAAGTGGTGTCTGTTGGTAAATGGACAGCCACAACAGGGTGGAGACAGCAGAAGGAACACAAGGAGTTCCATTACCACATGCACAGTGCACAGGTGGTTGTATTTGGCTACAATTTCAGGAATATCAGGGAAGAAAATGTCAAAAACAATCCTAACTCATCACTGAAGCCTTGGGGACTTTGTGTGTGCGGTGGGAGTAGGAGTTGATTTGGAGCTAAATACGTGCCTCGTTTCACTACCATGTTGATTTGTACAGTCAAAACCATATCCTGGTCAGGTCACCAAGAAGAGGAAAACAGAACTACTCAGAATGCAAAAGCCTCATTGTTGCAGTGCAATAAACCAATTCACCCTTTTGCTAAATGTCAAGTTAATATTTTTCTTGGAGCCAGCTACATCTCTCCCCTCTTTCCCTCCACAGGAACTGCGGCTCCAGAAAGGGGACCCTCCCCTTCAGGAGTGCCTAACCTCAGCACAGGGAATTGAGGAGAACAGTCATGGCTGGGAAGTGAATGCAAACAGAGCTGTTCCAATTGTAAAAATAGCCTTTGGCAGTTGTGAGCGCTGGCTATGAGGAGCTCTGATCTTGGGCAGCTGACCAAACTAGAGAATGTCATTACTAAGTCTCCTGTCCTTGCTCCCACAAATAAAATAAGCAGGAATGGAGAGAAATGGATGGCATAGCAGGCCAGCTATCAACTGTCTCCTAAAGGAGGATGGGGCCCCACAATAATGATTCCTCCACAACTATGGTAACACCACTAAGTTGAAAAACACCACCCAAAGATCGGCTTTTGAACTACAAATTGCTCAGAACAATTTCAAGGTACCTAGCTGAGATGATCTAGCCTCACAGACTTCTCTGAACTTTCCCATTTCACAGAGACTGGACAACAAATGATAAAGTTACCTTTCCCAGGACTTAACAATTAACTCAAATTTTCTTTTCAGGATCCCCTAAAAAAGTCATTAACCCCATAATGGAGGAAGGTCATTGGTTAATTAATAAAGAAACTGCTTGGCCTGATAGGTTAGAACATAGGTGGGAGGAGTAAACAGAACAGAATGCTGGAAGGAAGAGGAAGTGAGCTCAAACGCCATGCCGCTCCTCTCCAGGGCAGACGCGATGAAGCTCCAACCCAGGATGGACATAGGCTAGAATCTTCCTAGTAAGCGCACCTTGTGGTGCTACACACATCAATAGAAATGGGCCAAGCAATGTTTATATGAATACAGTTTGTGTGTTGTTATTTCGAGGCATAAGCTAGCCAGGCGGCCGGGAGCTGGGTGACAGGAACGCAGCCCACAGCTCCTCTCTACATCCCCAAACAACAGGAAGTAAACTTAAGAATATGATGGCCACATTCCCAAGAGGTGGGGGGGTTGGTCTTTTATTGGTTATGGATATTTGTCATTGTTTAGGGGGATTGGTTACAAGTTGTTATAGGTAATAGTCAGGAAAAAGGTAAACAAAGAAAATTAGATTCAAGGTTCTTGTTTTGAAAAGAAAAGATGGGGATAGAGATATGATAGGATAAAAGGGTAGATTATTGAATCTACTCTGAGAGGAAAAAAGGGAGGGTATAGATATGATAAATCTACTTTTAAAAATACTACTTTTAAATATTTTACATTGTATTTGACTTTTGTATATTGTATACAATTTTGTATATTGATACGAATTTGAGATTGATTTTGTTAGAACATATTGTGTATACATTTCTACTCCTGTTCAAGTTATTGTACCTATTCAGCTCATTTAACAATATAATGCAAATTTCTAGTCCTTGAAAATTATTATTAACAACTGTTTATGGTAATAAGGAAATAAAGGTCAGTATTGAACTTGTAGTCAGTCATATTAGGTATATTTTCAAGGTCAAAGATAAATTTTTGATAGACAAGTCATCTTCAAACACTTTAGAGATCTACAGAATATGGCATTTAAGATGTTTTAATAAATAGGGTCTTTTGTTATGACAATGAGACACATCTCCCGGAAGCACCAATCTACTTCAGTGAAGACGATGGGCATCGAAGAAATGCCACATGGAGTTTACTTTCTTTGTAGCAAAAGTAAGTCACTGAGCAAGAAAGTGCCCTTGCCTCAACTGCTGACAGTATGCTATTCTAATTGGACAAACTGGGAACACACACAAAAGTGACTGCTGAACATTGCCAAGACAAGAAGGGCAGCCCTTCATAATATTCTGCTTCACAAAAAATATGTTGGATATGCTAGGCCTGTAGGCCAAAAATGGATGCACCAAAGTTGTAGAGGAAGCTTGGGTGACTGTACAGGCAGTCAGCTGTTTCTGTCATGTCTCACATTTTTGGAAGTTGCTTGTTCACACTTCCTGTTTACTCAGTCAATAATATCTCCCTATCAGGTCTCCAAGGTAACTGAAGACCAGATAGTTAGTTATAATTTTCTTTGTTTACCAGACTTAGAAAAGAAAATCATTGCAGAGGTGTAAAATGTAAAAGGTTAAGACATATTAAAAGATAATTTGATAATGCAAATTAGAACAGAAAATAAATTAGGTACAACCTTTTGGACTCATCAAGATAGGATAGCTATGGAGTATTCTCTCTGAATTTGTCAAATACAAATGGACTAGACAATGTTGATGTGTTTATTGCCTGATTATACTTATACAGTTATTTACTTAGTGTATATAATTCTTCTTATATTAGTTATAATATAGCCTGCTTTTTTAGACAAAGGGGGAAATATAGTGGTATATTATTTGTGTATTAACAAATAACTAATGAATTAGGTGTTAAATGCCTATTGGAGCCCATTTCCAACCTTTCAACAGTCATCTCCCTATCTAATGACTTTTATTCTCAGTCATTTCTGTCTCATTTCTGCATTAATACTAATATGATCTTTGCTATGGCTTTTCTGGGCATGCCTGTTCTGCCTCCATTGTTCTTTTTTAACCATTTTTTATTTTATATGTATAAGTGTTTGCCTGCATTTATGTACGTATATCATATGTATGCCTTGTGCCTACAGAGGCCAGAAAAGGGTACCAGATCCCACAGAATTGGAATCAATAGTTATTGAGCCTGAGAATTGTGAGAAGAAATACCAATTCCACAATTGTCTAATTGAAGCAAGCTTTATTTAATACTGAACAGGAAGATAGACAATGGCCAAGTTC
This sequence comes from Microtus ochrogaster, assembly GCF_000317375.1. Taxonomy (NCBI): domain Eukaryota; kingdom Metazoa; phylum Chordata; class Mammalia; order Rodentia; family Cricetidae; genus Microtus; species Microtus ochrogaster. The sequence goes on from NW_004949119.1 coordinate 5,016,429, forward strand.
ATCCTTGGAATTCCCAGAGAAATGGTACTGAATTAGGTCAGTCAGGTGCTTATAGAGGTAAACCCACAAAGCTACATACTTTCCATGTTAATTCAATCAGGTCAAGCATACATCCTGACATACTTCCTACCTACATAGTCCCACCTACATCAAACACCCTAGTGTACTTCCTACCTATGTGATCAAGTACTCCTGTAGTGATATTTCATTTTGTATTTTAATAAATAAATCTTGTCTGAAGATTAGAGAGTAAAACAGCCATACTGATTAGCTTTACAGGCAATAGCGACACACACCTTTAATCCCAGGCCACACTTGTTTGCCATAGAAACTGGACAGTAGTGTTACATGCCTTTAATCCCAGTACTAGAGAGAAATATAAAACAGGAGGAGACAGGTTACAGTTCAGTCTCATTCTGAGGACTCCTAAAGGCAAGGCTGCCATTTTTAGACTCAGGTAGAGGTAAGAGCCAGTGGCTGCCTGCTTTGCTGTTCTGGTCTTCAGGCTGAACCCCAATATTTGTCTCTGGGTTTTTATTAATTGTCCTACGTATACCCTGTGCAGTTGGATAAACAACCTGTTTACTGGAGTGGAAACATGTGACTTGTTATCTTACAGGAACAACAGCCACAAGCACTCCAGGAAGCTATCTGTCCTTGGCCAAGCGGGACCTACAGGTTAACTTTAGCCTTTACACTGTGAGACATCATCTGAGTACTGGGAACCAAATCTGGGCCATCTGAAAGAGTGGCAAATGCTCTCAAGCTGTCTCTGCTGCCCCTCCACAGATCAAATCACCAGGCCACTCTCTGCAGTACCAGCAGTGTCATCTAAATAAATGATCTACCCAGGTAAGTATCTAACTCACAGTCCTTTTGTGGTTTCCTCTGGCTTTGGATATGAAGCCAAAACCTTGGTACTGTGTATTGAACTTCACTTGACTCCATTTCTATGACTGCAAATGCTTCCTAGAGGTTGGCCTTGATTTGGCCCTTATCATTCAGGAAGGTGGCCATCTGATTTAGTAGTCTTCTTCTCCAATCCTGGATACAGAGATCTGTCTAACAACCACATGCTCAGAGCCTTCAACAAAGAATGACAGCAAGATTAATCATTCCCTTATTCCCCAGACCTCACATGGTTTGCAACTCTGAAAGTCAACCTTCTTTCCGACAGCTCCTTATGTATAACCATCTTTTCTATCCTTTCTATTTCCCTGGTCCTAATCATTGTTAGCTAATTAATGCAATTCTCCCACCACATACACCATCCCCACAAAGCAGCATGCTATTCTATCTTTTCTAATTTTCTATTGTGCCAAAATAACTGCATCCCAAAGTAAGACTTCACAAAAGAGATCCTGGAGACTGATCTATAAATATGACTAATAATAAGTTGACCATAAGCTTCAAAGCATGACTAAATAAAGTATATAACATAGAGCCTATCACGCAGTAAGTGTTTACAACAGGTATGTTTGATTGATGATGGTGTAGAGGTGATAGTGATGGTGCTGTCATTGCTGCTGGAGGAGGAGATGGTGTTTGTGATTGTTATGATGGTGAAGTTCACATCAGTGATGACAATAAAGGTAATGATGATAGTGGAAATGGTTTTAAAGATGGTTATGAGTTGGCATTGGCAATATGGTGATAATGATGGTAGACATGATATTGGTGATGGCGAAGATATCAATATTTGTTCTGCTGGTGGTGGTAGAGGTGGCAGCGATGACGATTGTGGAGATGGTATTGGAGACAGCTATGATAGTGGAGTTGGCACTGGTCATAATGTCGATGATGATAGTGAAAGTAGTCACAGTGATGGTGATGTTTGTAGCAGAGTTTGTGATAGTGATGAAGATGACACTGGAGGTGGGTGGAGTGATAGATATGGTGTTGGTGCTGGTAATTGTCGTAGAACTGTTATTGGCAATAATGCAAAAATGATGGTGGAGGGGGTGCTTGTGGAAGCAGCCATGGTGGTAATGATGGTAAAGGTGGAGGTGGTATTCATGATGGTCAAGTCCCAATAAGGACACAGAAATCAGGGCAGTTACTCACTCTGCATATTATCTTCAGAAACTACTTAAAGTACCATGTATGCATGGTGATGTCAGCCGACAAGGCTACTGTGACTTCCCACAGGCTCAGAAAAATGCCAAGGAATATAAATGGAACCAAAATCCCAGTTTTAATAAGCCCTGTCCATGGTTCTGAAAGAAAACACTAGACAAAGGCTAGAGACAAGTTAGCCTTTTATTTTTATTTTATACTATTTTATTTAGAATTTGTAACCAGATGAAGACTTAGTTGATAAAAGGGTGTCAAGAAGTGATGGTATATATGTGGTTATATATATATATGTATATATATACATATATACATGCAGACACATACACACATATGTAGTGGCATAAATAGAAATCAGAATTCATGAATTCTAGAGGTTAGCAAGGAGGAAAAAGACTTGATTTAATTTTTAAACAGTTCTTGGTAACAAATATGGTTTGTATTAGGAATTATGTTTCCAGTTCCTTATTGTACCTTTAATTCTAAATTTGTTACACACACAAAATAAACCCTCCATAATGGATCACAGCGCTAACATGGATCACTTAGAAAATGACTATTTCCTGCCATGGACAGAATGTATACACCTCATCCAATTCATATACAAAATCCTAATCCTCTGTGCAATGAAATTAGGAGGTGGGACCCCCCAAAAATGGTTGGGTCACAGGGAAGTACCTCATGGATGGACTTAGTGACGTTATATAAGATGTGACAAAGAGGATTTGGCAAGAAGGCATCCGGTCCTCGCCAGACACTAATTCTGTGTGCACCATGGTCTTGGGCTTCCCAGGTGTCACAACCATAAGAAGTAAGCCCTTCAACAGCAGGAAGTCAAAAATATCCTCGGTTTAGAGAAAACGTATTGGAGGGAACTGTTGTGACTTACACAAAATTCACAGAGCCACCAGCCAATGTCAAGTCCAGGATACGCGGCTGGCTGGTTAGGCAGCAGAGATTAGTCAGGGAAGCAAATGGCAAGAACATGACTTCCACCACCTGCTATCTACATGACTTTGGAAAAACGACCTTGACTCCCTATTGTGTTACCCTTCCTCTCAGGATTCTTGAGGGTTACAGTCATGTGGGAGAGGGAAGGAGGAGGATGCTGGCATCATTAGCCCTAGTGCTAGTTCAGGTGGACCCATTCGTTCTTCATTATGCAAAATCACATGGAGACAAGAACACACACTGCTTCACCCACACGCCAGTGACTTGCTGTCCGTGACCAGGGTGCCTCCCAGCCACAGGCCTGAACCACAGAGAGCTCACTTAGCACGTGTGATTTCCCTGAAGCACTTCTGAATCCCATGCTGACCTAGATACCTCAATCTCTTTGGCGCTTTCCCAGGCCTCTGAAACTGACTGGCAGAATGTCTGACTGTGAGGAATGGGCTGCACAACAAGAAGTAACAACTCACTCACCCTGGTGTCTAATCTATACAGCACTGCTCATGATATATGGTATCTTGGCAACAGCGGGTCAATGAGACATGTCCATTTCCATAAACAACCATCTCCATCTTGGTTAGGTAGAACCAATATGGATGAAACTTTACTGAAGAGGGAGGTGATGAATGGCAATTCATAATTATTGATACTCAAAGAGCACTCAAGTCCTCATTTTTATTTAACAAATGGGATCAAGAAGACAGATAAGCTGAACTCTCTCCCAAATTTCCCTGGGGAGTACTTGGAGGCCTTAAATAAATATGCTTTGGACTGTCTGATCATTTGGCTTACCCAGACTGCTAGTGTCTTTCACTCAATAGATATCAAGAAAGAGCTACAATTAATTAGACTAAAATGAGATCCACTCACATTTGCAAATACCAACAGTACCAGGCACTCTTCAGGATCTTAGGCCCATGCTGAGGAACAACACTGCTGTAAAGAAAGGAGGAGCTGAGCCAGGCAGTGATGGTGTACACCTACACCTTTAATCCTTGTACTTGGGAGGGAGAGGCAGGTGGCTCTCTGTGAGTTTGAGGCCAGCCCGGTCTACATAGTGAGTACCAGGACAGCCACAGTTACACAGAGATATCCTGTCTTAAAAAAGAAAAAAACAAGGAAGAAACGAAAGAAGGAAGGAGGGAGGGAGGAAAGAAGGAAGGAAGGAAGGAAGGAAGGAAGGAAGGAAGAAAGAAAGAAAGAAAGAAAGAAAGAAAGAAAGAAAGAAAGAAAGAAAGAAAGAAAGAAAGAAAAGAAAGAAAGAGGACCTCGATGTCAGGGACAGATTATAAAACTGTGTGGTGAGCCAGGTATCTGGGACTGGGAGAGTACCCTAAATTTAAAATCTGAAGATGGGATTCAAGAGTTCAGTAAAGGAAGAGAGGGAAGAAGGCATAAAGCTGCAATGAATTAGAGAAACATTTGGGTAAAACCCCAACTGTAACTGAGCTGTTGGGGGACAAAAGCAAACAAAATATGCCCTAAATGCAACAACTTCCACCCTCACCCAACATTATCCTTGGCTTGGTCAAGAGCTGGGGCAGAATCAGCTGCTACATCTTCTGTCAACAGTGCTGGTGCCAGGTGAGCTGTTGTGCCTAGGGGGCACTGAGAATTTGATGTCCACTGTTAACTCCTCCTCACATGTTGCTGTGACATTAGCTGCCGTCACCTGCATCCCTGCATGGCAGGATGGGAAGCTCTGCCATCTGCCTACCCTCTCAAGCATGGGGCTCGGGGGAATCTGGGGGGAGGGTGTTAGTAGGCAGAGCTGGGAGGGTTTGGAGCCACAGAGAAGAACAACACATTTGCATATATGGCATGGGGTGACAGCAAGAAAGTCGAAGGACTGAAAGGAGAGAAGCAGAACAATTAAAGGCAGAAAATCAACGGGTCTCAGAAGAAAGCCACTGGATAAGCCTGATTCTGATTTCTATAATCAATCCAAACTAATGCAAAGACATTCATTACTCAGTTAACAATGAACCTGTGATGCGGGGCAGATGGCTCAGTGATAAAGTGCTTGCTGCATGAGCAAACAGGATCCATTATAAAAAGGAAAGTACCTGTAACCCCACAGCTGGGACCCATGAAGCGTGTAGGCCAGCCAGTAAAATCTGTGTTCAGTAACAGACATTGTCTCAAAAACTAAGGTGGAAACTAATAGAGGAAGACACCCACCCAACATGACCTCTGACCTCCATGTGTGCATGCACAGATGCAAGAACCTGTATAAGCACATGGATAGATTCTCCCCACATGTACAGAGAGAGAAGATATCAATGAACAAATTAGTTTAGTTAGACAATAGAGCAGGTTCTCTTTAATCTAGAGGGATGGAGTTGCTTACCCAGAGAGCACACACTTCTCAGCTGCCCTAGAACAAAATCATTTCTATTCTGCTTCCTTTCCGGAGTGTCAGGATGGCCTCATATGTTCAAGTAGCATCGTGGCCTACTTGCCGATTCCAGAAATGGAAACAGTAGCACAGAGTACGAAGCAAGTTCAGTGACCTTCACCTGCTTTGCGCGTTAAGATAGATAGATTGCTCTCTCAACAGACTATGTGGGAGAGCTACAGGTCGTATCAAGAATGGCCTGGCAAATAATGTACAGCCATCTCATGCACGCACACACACACACCTTGGTGCCTAAATTCAAACCAACCACCACTTTGTAATGAAATCGCAACATTTCTGGGGATCAGCTCATATGAGGCTCAAAATAAAATCCAGAGCCTCATAGCACTCGCTTGATGGCACGGGCTCCTCTTGAGGCATTTCTCCAAGCTGAACAGGTCTAGGAGTGTGTGTGCTGGAGAACTGTTTGGCTGAGACTCCCCTTTGCGTCTCTGGGGACACTAAGGAACCACTCTGCAGCTGCTTGTGTGGCGAACTGAGGAGCTTTTAAACAGAGTGACTGTGATGCATAAGGGGTGTATGACTGCTGCACATGCAAGTGATGTATGACTGGTGCACATGTGAGTACTGTAGAATTGTTGAACATGCGAGTGATGCATGATTGTTGCTCATGCGAATGCTGCATGATTGCTGCACATGCAAATGATGCATAATTGCAGCACAAGCAAGTGATGTGTAATTGCTGCACATGCAAGTGTTGTATGGTTGCTTCAGAAACCCATCAGGGAATTCCTTGAAATGTTGCAGTGCCCATTTCTTTGTTTTTACACTGTCCCAAGTATATAGTAAGAGCCCAGTTTCATGCATTTTGTGGATGAATAAACTAAGGAAAGAAACACGAGGTGAGTCGCTGAAACAAGGAAAGTAAGGCCCAAGCGATTGGCTCACCTTCTTCAGACATTGGTCAGTTGCTACTTGCACACACTGACTTCCTTACGAAAGCCTTGCTAGTCACCACTGGTCAGCACCCACACCTCTATGCCTTTTGCTTCTCTTCAGGATATTCTTTTCTTATTCCAGTCTATCAACATTCATCTTGGAAATACGTTCATGCTTATATACTACATGGAGTGTAAAGGCTCTGGCCTGTGTCCCTTGCCCACATTTCCTTCCCATTTCTGAGTCCTAGCCCACAGCAAAAGTGCACTATGCATTTTTATTCCTGTAAGATGCTTTGAAATTCACTCTACTTCTAGGCAGAAATAATTAGAGAGGTTTCTGTTCCCTTTTGCCAATGGTCATCACACATGGAAGTTAACGGGAAAAATTTAAGATATATTTGAGAATACTTGTTCCAAAAATGTAATAATCTCATTTTCTTTATTTTAAGCTAATAATTAAGTCTTAATGTATCACTTCAGCTTTATTGGAAACTCATCATCTTCATCACCACAATCGTCAACCATCATTTATGATGACAGAAAACATTTCTCAATTCCTTTAGGAGGGCAGTGCACTTGAAGTGACAGGTGTTTGGGATACATGAATGACATGCCATGGTCCCTGTCCTCACCGGAAGCACTCCCATGTGAAATACACTCCGAAAGTTGACGAAGAGATTAGTAGATGTTACCTGATACAAATATAATAATCAAAGCTATACAGATAATTTTAAATTTTCTAATAGCACACTGCAAAGCAAAGAATCAAGTAAATCTAATTTCAATAATAATGTATCCAAATATCATTTCAATATGCACTTATATTTTCGAAGTGTTAATTTTAATTTTTGTGCTTCATTTTAGAATATGTATATGACAGAGTATCTGATCTCAGATAAGCCTCGTTTCAAATGTCAGATAATCTAGCTCCTGAAGAATGTCACCTATGACACTTGTGGCTCAACTCTGACCTCACATGTATAGAAGAAGAAGGGAGAGAAAGCAAAAGCAAGCCTGAAATTTGAGGGAGGGCGGTAAAGATGCAGAGATGTGGAAGTGATGTCTGGTCCAACCCACCAAGTATCTTTTCCACCCCAGTCTCTTCTCTACATTCTCTTAGGCATCCAGGAAAGATAAAAATCCCATCCCAGCACTGATGAGAGATCTGGGTTTGTGCCCACAAGCGATAAAACAGAATTCCTCTGATCTCAAAAGAAAGTGTATTCAGGCCTCAGGCAACCCCAGGGACTTAGAGTTTCTCTCAACCCATGCAAGCATCTGATTCACCTGGAAAGAATTTTGAAAGCAAACATGCCACAAGACTGGGATCTCACTGGGCTAGAGCCAGGTCTGGGGATTTGGGCTGTCTGAAGGCTCCAGGGATGATGCTAGTGTGTAAGACTGAGAGCTGCTAGGCTGTGCTGAGGAGTACAGGGCAGAGGAAAGGGAAGGACCGTCCCTCAGCTCTAGATGCCATTAACTACACTGCTAAGCATCACGCCTTAGGCCCAGTTTCCGCAGGATCCATATGAGCCCCCTCTGGGAAAGACACAGCTAAACCTAAATTAAGTAAATTTCACAACAATTTGAAAAACATGAAATACAGGCCATGTCAAGTTTGTGTGCCAAGACTCATGGTCAACCCTCTTTATCATCCACCAGTACCAATCTTAGCTCAAGGTAAGAGGCTGAAGTGAAAGGGAGATACTAAAGACAAAGTGGCTGGGGGCTGGAGAGATGGCTCAGCGGTTAAGAGCACTGACTGCTCTTCCTGAGGACCCGGGTTCAATTCCCAGCACCCACATGGCAGCTCACAACTGTCTGAAGATCCAGTTCCAGGGGATCTGACACCTTCACACCAATGCACATAAAATAAAGTTAAATAAACCGTAAAAAAATTAAAAAAAAAAGACAAACTGGCTGAAAAGATGCAGAAGGAGATTGACGGAATGAAGTGAGTAGTCAGAGAAAAGCATCCTTCCTAAATACTTCCTGGGAGCCTTGGCAAGAGAGTTTGTATTGAGAGAAGAGTTGGAAAGAGAGGTGGCAATACTGACCTTGTCTGGCTTGAAGCCAACAACGTAGAGTAAACACAAGTGCCCTACAACACAACATGCAGTCGTCACCTGCCTTACTCACCAATGAAAGCTGGGAACACGGCTAGAGGGTGAAGATAAAGAAGCAAATGGATAATTTAAAGAAAGAAATGCTCTCTTTAGACTTGGTATCTTATTAAAAAAAAAAACTGGTAGCAAAAGAAAAGAAAAAAAAAACGCCCTTACCTTTACATTTTCTTTTTTAAGGGAAAAAAAATGAAAATCTGGCCATGCTGGAACAAAAATCAGTCTTGTCTGACGGTATTTAAATTGAATGTCTGTGAGCCTAGCCCAGAATTTTTAGTGAAAGTACAAGCTATTAGAGACATCATTGCAATAGATTAAAATTTAGAATGCTATTTTAATAATACTCCATTCTTCTCGATTTCAAATGGCTGCCATTTTTAAGCTCTACCAATTTGAAGATACTTAATGGATAGTGTTGGTGGCTAAGTGACGAGAAGGCTGAACTCTCAGGTCCAGTTCAGCAGAGAAGACACGGGTTGCTTATTCACTGTTACTAAGAAGACCTGACACGGGTGCACTTTGAGACTACTTTCCTGTCTGTGGAATGGGGACAACATGCCTTGTCAGGAACCAGTAGGACAGAGGATCATCCAAGTTCTATAATGGGCAAGAATGCATCATATTCACGCTACATATGCTAAGTTGTTAGCATATGTAGGTCACGGTTAGGTCACTGGTTAGCAGGCTATCTCATTCTAGAAGCTTCTCCACTCTGTGTCCTAACTCAGAGGGCCAGTTAACAAGGAGTTAAACTACTCAATGCTAAGGCAGAGTCTTCTGAGCATGTTTTATAACCCTGAGGGGACAATTGGCTTTTGCTCAGTGTACCTGACAGTGACTAGCACATAGAGATGGGACCCTTAATAAACAGCTGTATTCTCTCATTCAGCATACTCCTTGCCCTCAGGGGTGTTGACTTCAGTTTGGTCAGTAGATAAGTATTTACCAGACAGCAAAACAAGCTACAGCTGGAGGGATAATTGCAGTGCTTCAGAGAGAAAGGCAACAGAAAAAAAATTATTACAACTGGATCTTCAGAGACTACCTTCATCATCATCATCATCATCACAGTCATTCTCAGTGTTGCTAATAAGTGCTCCCCAATCTTCACATCCTGGGCACACAGAAGGCCCCATTCCCCTGCCCCCTTTGATGGGTCAGTCATGTGGTAAGTCTAGGACAATGATGTGTGTTTTATTATATTGTTGTGGTAAAAGCCATGACCAAAATCAACTTAGAAGAAGAAGAGGTTTATTTCAGGTCTTATAATTCCAGTTAATAGTCCATCACTGATAGAAGTTGGTACAGGAACCTAGAGTAGGATCCACGGAGGAAGGCAGTTTACTGGATTACTCAATAGCTCATGCTCTTATAGCCCAGTCTTGCCTGAATAGGGACAGTGCCACCCACAGTGGGCTAGGCCATCCACCCTCAATCATCAGTCAAGACACTCTCTCCCAGATGTGGCCATGAGAAAATCTGATGGAGGCAATTTTTTTTCAGTTGACTTTCTCTTCCTCCCAGTCGATTCTAAGTTGCACCAGTTTAGAAATTCGATCTAATCAGGCCAATATGTCAAACAAATATGGCGTGTGTCACACTTTATATGCACACTACTCTTGATTTTCTCTTCCTCTACTTTAGTGATAGTGGAAACACATGTTAAAATGAAGGCTTCAGAGGTGGGAAACGTATACTCCAGATGCCTTGGTTCTGATTATCCTGAGCTCCATGTGAAACAAGAGCAGCAAACAGAGCTCTGTCGCCGTGACCACCAAATCTGGGGGTTCTCTTGCTAACTGGAGTCAATTCCTGATGATCCAAGCACAGGATCCAAGCTGCAGCAAGATGTCTGGAAGGGAAGGTGAGTAAGCCAGAGGAGGCCTAAGATTGGAAACGATACAGGAATTCTCTCTCCTGTAGGCCACAGACTGTACTTTCCTTCAGAAATGGTCACCACTGGGATATTCTGGAGGACTACTCAATGTCTATATGCTTCTGTGTTGGAAACCCTGGGCTCCCGCCTTTAGGGTCTCTATCTCTGTCCTAGCCCGGAGAGAATGCCTTTGTGCCCAGCATAAACATTATTTGAACATTGAAATCTCAGTAGGGGGCATGGTTAGGGGGAAACAGCATTTAGTTAACTCAGGTTGGCTCCTCAGAACCAGAACCCTAATAAACTAGACTGAAGTATCTCTCAGCTCTACAGTGAGAGTCACCTCTGTCAGCCAGAGCCCCTTCGAGCCACACAGTCTCTGCCTCTGTCATGTTTTACTTGAGCTGCCTCTTCTTCAGAGCCAGTTCTGTTCCACCAGGAGTACCACCGTGAGCTCCAACCCAACTCACCTTGCGCCACCCACTCTGAATACACCTCATAACAGAAATAGTATGAGCTCCTTGTTCCAGACAGAGCAGGTCTCTTCAAGCAGGGGCGTACATGCTGAATCTTGACTGTGAAACAGGGCCCAGTTCTGGAACTGTCCATAACCAGCAAGTGAGGCGATGAATCTGAAGTGCTTGGCACATAGTAGGCTCTTAAGGTATGTGCCACCTCTCACAACTCCCAACAGAAAGCAGATATAAACTTAAAAGTTGGGGCCAGCCCTTCTCTACCCAGGCAAGAATAGCTTTGTCTTTGATTCATTCCACATGGCAGCAATGTCTCCTCTAAACTGGAAAACATCTTATGCCTGTTATGTAGAAGTACAGACACACAGCATGCTGGCTTCTGGATAAAAGTAGTGAGATACCTAAAGCATTTGTGACATTGAAATCTCAGTAGGGGGCATGGTTAGGGAGAAATGGTGTTTACAAAGTCCCCACATGTGGGCAATAAGGAAACAAGAGCTGAAAGACACTGGTCTAAAGACATCTCCAATCCAAACTGGGTAGTGTTTTTGTTCCCCTTTGTCTGAGCCTCTTATTGCCATTGCTTACATCTCTTTTCTCATGTATATTCCAAGTCAATAATTTCTGACAATCTCCCATACCCCTCCTCCTGGCCCTTGCCAGCCTCTCCATTCTTTGCTGAACTAATCAGCTATTCCCCTAGGGTATGAGTTATGCAGGTGTCTACAGGGAAAACAAGCACTCAGGAGATGACAGGCTACGCTTGATTTTCAAGACACGACACACGGAACTGGTTCACATCATTTCCAGCAACACTAGAGTAGAATGGAGTGAGTATTCTGCCTCTGACATATTCCTATACCAGGTCTACCAGGTCAACTCAGAAAGCTTCCTTGGGTCAAGTATGTACCTGCAACTACAAACAGAAGCAAATGCTTCCCCTTCAGGTAAGGGCTACTGGTAGGTCTGGGCTTAGGATGGTTTGCTGGGATACGGTAGACACTACAGTCTGGCTCCCTGGTGGTATTTCTCAAGCTGTACGTCCTAGAAACTGGAAGACTCAATAATGATATTACAGGCTCCATAGCAGCAAGGGATATGGAAAACCATGCATAGCATTCTACAGAAGTATGACAAACAAGGAAGCCATAACACCTTGACTTAACCCAAAGCCAAAAGCTTTCCATCTATCAAAGAGTTGAGATCTAGAGATGTCACCCTTAATATTGACAGAGAAGAACCTCTGGTTTCTCATGACAAAAAATTTTCTCCCTAACTTGTGGCTCTAAGACTCTTAACTAACACTAAAGTCCTGGGTGAAAGACACAATAGAGATTGGTTCTCAGCCTAGGCTACAGGAGCATATGTAGTCTTCTGTGTTTCAGGCCCCCTGGATTATGGCTTCTTTGTAATGGACTGGGCATAGCACGAAATGGACCTGAGTCCTAGCCTGACTCCTCACAAAAGCTGTGTGACCTTGGATAAGGTGCTTTGCCTTTCTGAAAATCCAACATTTTTACTAACACGAAGGTGACGATGGTTCTTACTCCACAGGTTTATTGCAAACATTAAAGTCCAGGGCTAATGTCAAAGTTTGGGTTATAGTCCGGTCTCTTTACTTATTAGTGGTCATGCTATCTCCCCGATGTCCCCTGGCAAGTCTGTATCATATGTCTGTCCATTCCATTTCCTGTTTGGTTTTTTCTAAGAGTTTTCTAGTCCTTCCATCTCTCTAGCTCTCCCCTTACCATTTTCTGTTTCTCCACTGCTCCACATGTGTCTGTCTGCCTCTCTCACCCCCCTGCCTCACACCTTTCTCCAGTTTTACCATTGAGACACAGAGCATTTCTCTTCAGGTGCACCACCAGCTCCCTGGATACGGCAGGCCTTCCTTCTTCAGACACAGGCTTCTCACTGTAACCACTAGGTTCTCAGGCTGCGGTGGGTCCAAGCCCCCTTCACTCTTTAACTTCAAACTTCAAGGTGCTGATTATATGATTGGTGCAGGAGAATTGTCTGTATTCTGTCAATCATGTTCCAAATGAATGCTGATTGGCCAGGCAGGAAGTATAGGCAAAAAACCAAACAGGAAATAGAAATGATGTAATGAGAACAAGAGAATTCTAGGAAGGAGGAAGTTGATTCCTCCCTCTCCTGCCCAGATCACTGAAGCAGCAGGATGTGATCTGCCCCACTGAAAAAAGGTACTGAGTCACATGGCTAACATAGAACAGAAAAATGGGTTAATCAAGATGTGAGAGTTAGCCAGTGAGAGGCTAGAGCTAATGGGCCAATCAGCTTATAATTTATGGAGACCTATGTGTGATTTTTTTTGGGGGGGAGGCTAAACAGTTGTGGGGTACGAGGCAGGACAAAAAACCCCTTCATGTTACATATGATCTTTTAAGACACACTTCCCAAATGTGCCATATCCCTGGGGGCCTCCAAAGGACAGACAGGACCTAGAGCCTGTGACCAGGCAGCCTCAAATCTGAATCAGATCTGAGCCCCAGGGTCTTTCGGAATGTGACTGTCCTCTCTGTGTGGGGCTCTCCTCAACATACTGCCACTGCCACTGGGAATTAACTGGGGGTAGGAAATGTGTTGATGTTAAAAATGAAACAGCATTAGACAAGTTGCAAATCTTATGCAATTTCCTTGCTAGGGAGAATGTTGGCTTAGTTTCTAAAAGAGGCACCACAGAATCCTGTGCTCTCTCAGGAGGCCTCTCCAGAGCTCACAGTCAGGGTTCAGATGTGTCCAGATCCCTTCCAGCCAGAGTGACAGTGATGGGGACCCGAAAGGGCAGGGTCACATCCTGCGGGGAGAAGAGGAGGTTCCGAAGGAGAAAGGGAAAATCAGAAAGAGACCTGCTACTCTCCCAGGACTCGTGCTGATAGGAAGAGCCCCCAGGAGCCCCAGTGATGTGGGAAGTCCTTCTGTATATGTGCTGCTTTTATTGGATAATGAATAAATAATGTTTTGGCCAATGGCTTAGCAGAGTAAAGCCAGGCAGGAAATCCAAGCAGAGATATAGAGAGAGTGTGTAAGCGGAGTCAAGGAGATACCATGTAGCTGCTGAAAGAGGAAGACACTGGAACCTTACCAGTAGGCCATAACCTTGTGGTAATACATAGACTAATAGAAATGGGTTAATTTAACATTTAAGAGCTAGCCAGGATTATGCCTAAGCCATTGGCTGAAACAGCTTTATTCATTATCCAATAAAAGCAACACATATACAGAAGGACATCCCACATCACCCCGTAATCCCTAAATCTAATCACTCCTACTGCAATCCTGGCCCAACCCAGGATACCTTAGCAGAATGCCAACTGTGGTGTGTTTAGAAAAATCCATCTTAAGAAGCCCACTGTCCAGATGGAAATCAAGGCCTCTCTCCTATAGCCAAGACCCAAACCATGACTACTCTGCTCCTCCCCTCTCTAAACTCCTGCCGGATGAGAGAGACAGAGTGGCTAACAAGCAAGCAACTTTGGTGTGGGGCGAGCTGCTCCTAACACTCAAAGGCTACCTCACTGAGATCCTCACAGCTACCCTCAGCTAGAGTACTCTCTTCTCTCACTTCAAAAACAGCCCGCATGGATGATGGGATCTGTCCAATGTCACACAGCGACTAAATGGAAAAGATATGATGGAACTCGAGGGCTCATCCCTTTCCTAAAACCAGCAACATAATTTTCAAAATAATTTTTACTAATTTTCAAAATACTTAGCAATTAATACCCTAGGCACTATGCTGCTGAGTATTTTGCATATATCTCACTTAAATTCTACTGTGCACATGAGGTAACTATTATTAGAATTCCCATTCTATAGATAAATGAAAAAGCCAAAGGATACATAGTCTAGTACTTTTTAGATGTAATATGTTACGTATATAAACCAAGAACTCTGCTCTGTGCAGTAGCCAGGGCCTTCTGCCCTTCCAGGGTGCTCCCTACACCCCAAGTCACTTCCTTGTGAGCCCCCAGGGGCTACTGTCACTAAGGGAATCAGCCCGAGTTCACCTCCAGGCCTGGAGGCACGTGCCACTGGGGACTGGCCGCCACTGAACTGGTTTCCCTTAGAAACACACAGAAAGTGTTGCAGGAGAGGGCAAAGCTGCTTGCAAACTCCAGGGGTGACTCAAGGTAAATCCATTTCCCTCCCGTCAAGAGAGATTCAACAAGGGTATAATCAGAAGCTAATGTGTGCGCCTGTGATTGCACCCATCACAGGGGTGGCACGTAATTGAACAAGTTCTCCATGCCTGGAGGAGCAAAGCAATGCCCCATCACTGGCAAGTGTCATTCGTCGGGCCAGCACACACTCGTTTGTAATAAAATTATGGAAATCTTGCCAAAAGGCTGTGGAAAGGACAGAACCTTGAGGGGCAAGACCTCCCCAGACCTCAGAACACATCCATCTTGACCAAAGAGCTTGTTTCTGATGTGGGAGTGATTTCTTATTAATAAAGAAACTGCCTAGGCCCATTTGATAGGCCCACTCTTAGGTGGGTGGAGTAAACAGAACAGAATGCTGGGAGAAAGAAGCTGAATCAGGAGTCACCATGATTCTCCCACTCCAGACAGACGCAGGTTAAGATCTTCTATGGTAAGCCACCTCGTGGGCTACAGCAGATTACTAGAGATGGGCTAGTCCAGGTGCGAGAGTTAGCCTAGAAGAGGCTAGATAGAAATGGGCCAAGCAGTGTTTAAAAGAATACAGTTTCCGTGTAATTATTTCGGGTAAAGCTAGCCATGCGGGCGGCAGGGTGCCGGGTGCCGGGGACGCAGCCCGCCGCCCCACAGCTCCTATTACAACATGTTTCCACACAGGCTGGCCATTTTCCTTATGGTTTCTCCTCTACACTCAATGCTTCGTGACTCCTGGGCCTACATACTGAGACTGGTATGACTGTGCCCGTATGGTCCCTAGGCTACTCCGGCTGAGCAGTACCCCCAGGTGCCCAGACACCCAAAAGTAACCCCAGAAGGCCAGACAGTGGACAGGACTTCTTTCTCAGTAGCTGGTAACAAGAGCAATATTGCATTCTTATTGTACATGACACATTGTGCTGAGAAGCATAATCTGGGAAGTGGTCCACTTACTGGGGTCACATGTGTGGTAATTTGTACTTGAACATGATTTTAAAGTTCATCTCTTAAGTGGTCCTTCCATCTAACCTGCCTAGATGAGATGACACAACTTTACCCTGGACCATGGAGGAAGAAATGGGACAAACCAGGAAAGAGAAACTAGATGCATTGCTAGCCAGCTGCATACACTCCAAGGCATATTTGCATGCATGCATCTATGTTTGTGCATGTGTGTGTGTGCGTGCGTGCGTGTGTGTGTGTGTGTGTGTGTGTGTGTTGTGACAGAGTCTCAGGTAGCTCTGGTTGTTCACAAACTTCTACGTAGCTGAAGATGGCCCTGAACTCCTGCTCCTCCTGACTCAACCTCTTGAGTGTTAGGATTTCAGGCAGGTGCCACCACACCCAGCTTAGACACTTCGGAGAACTGAATCAAGGGCCGTGGATAGACAAGCACTCTACCATAGAAGCTCCTGCCCCAGCCACATTCACTTTGTTCTCATATGTTTAGCAACACCTTCTTGCCAGATACTGTTTCTAGAAACGTAGGGACACAGATCACGCATGAAGGTACCAATAAGACAATTTCAAAAAAATTACAAATACATTCAAGAAAACAAAACCACAAACCAGAGGGACCAGGGCAGGAAAAGGTATGTAAGTTATTTTAGTAAAAGGGAAAAATAACTTTGTAAGCTGTTCAGGAGCAGACCTGTTCGGGACTGGGTAGCTTATTTGTTCAAAGGCTTCCACGCTGAGTGAGTGTAAACAGAAGAAGAAAACTGCAGAAGGAGAGAGTCGTGCGCCTCTTGATAAGCCAGGCTCGAGATCCACCAGGGCACATGTGGCAGCTCCGCCATCTTGCATTGTCCCATCTGAAGACTGACCACCCACACAGAGATCTCTGTGGCACAGCTCCTGGGTTCACGAGTTCTGCCTAACAGTTGCAACTAGAAAGCATGGAGGAAAACAGGATCATACTGTGAGACTTACTGCCTTGAGCACAAGTTCAGAAGTGTTCCTGCCCTAAGAGGAGAAGGGACCCAGCCATCTAAGAGGGGACCCAGCCAGGATGAAGGGAAAGCCACCCGTCTACTAACAGGGAGTTCATAAGGTCTTCCAAACTAATGACCCTAAATTTCAATCCAATTCAGAGGTGAGCGATCAGGTGATGGACGAGGAGAGAAAAGAAGGATTAATTCATCTCTCAAGGACATTTGGTCCTGAAAAGTTACAAAGATGAACTCATTTGTGAGTCATAATGATTTGCTACCAGAAGAAGCAATTATCTTGAAGTTTATTTGGCCCCAGGATCAATTTTTATTTAATTGCTCATCTTTCTCCTGGAAATCCAAGCAGTCAGTCCCCCTCTGTCTGGGTCTCTGTCTCTGAATCTCGGCACTCCGTCTTCCCCTTCTTCTATTCCTCCTCTTCCCCTTCCTCTCTTCCTTCTTTCTTCCATCTCTCCTTAGCGAATCCCAGTGACCTGCTGATTTCACATTTCCCAACAGAACTGCCACTCTCCCCTCACCCTCTCTACGTAGCACTGGTCCTCGCTCTCGGTAGCTTACTTCCTACCATCTTTTGTTACGGTCAAAGACCTTGTCACTGTCTCAATGTTTCATGCTGATTCATGGCTTTGGGGAGACCCAGCTCTTCTCCTGGAAACACGGGATGAGTAACCCAGAGCTGCTGCTTACCATCACTGCCTCTCTGCCCTACACCAGACCAATGGCCGTCAACAGACTGGGGACAAGGAGGAGTGAGTGGGCAAAAGTCACTGCGTACAAGCACGCATGCTCTCAGTCTGTATGGGCCCTCACAGCAACCTTCCTTCATGGCAGCAAATGTTTCTACTTTACAAATGAGGAAACTGAGGCATGGAGGCTAATTAAGGAACCTGCTCAAAACTGCAGAGACAGTAAGAAAAAAATGACAGGATTTCAAATCCGATAATCTAATTCCAGAATCCCAGCATTTCTGATTTCTGTATTTAGGAAGTAAGTGTTGACTGAGGAAATTAATGAGCGATGATGCAATGGCTATTTGGGGGTTCCTGTTTTGCTTCCGGGGATTTAAGATATGACCCGGAACTCTTTACACAGCTGCATATCAATATCACTCCCATGGGCCATGCTCACTCTAGGACCTGCTGAAAGGCCAGCACTCAGAGCCACACCTCTTCCATCAGCCATGCTCACTCTAGGACCCGCCGAAAGGCCAGCACTCAGAGCCACACCTCACTTCCCAGCTCTGCCTTGGCTAGGTGGTGGCTTTGCCTCAATGTCTTCAAACTATGAATTTAGCCAAAAAAAAAAAAAAAAAAAAAAAAAAAGCCAAATTGAAGTTTCTGAAGAGCAGGTTTCTGACCTGGGAGGTCTAGTAGATCTGAGTCAGCTTCCTTCTGACCAGAAAACAAATCCCAGTAAAAGCATGATGTAGGGGCTTCATAGCAGTGTCTGCCCCTCTGGTCAACAGACAAAGGCAAAACAAATATCCTGGAGAACATGTGATAGGTGATAGAAGCGGGGAGAACAGTGTTTTTCCTACGTAACAGGTAGAATGGGGATAGGCCAAGGGGTATGGCTAGTGAGCTACTGTCACCACCACAGGTCTTTGTCACTTACATACCCTGCATGCAACACGTCACTCCCACCTGCAGTTTCAAGGACTTGATTGTGGGTTTCTGTTTGGCCTCCCTGATCACCGCTCTACATTCACGCCTTAAACATGTGCCGTACAGTCAGTGCTCGGTAAATAATTCCTGATGTGTGGATGAGGGAGCCCCAACCCCAGTTGGCTCTACTTTCAACTACTCATCCTCCATGACTTCCAGGTGGCATCTGCCTCCATACCCAGACATACCCATGGAGCTGTGGAGTCATGAACACACTTATGTATGGCTGATACTAGACACCCCATGACAGGGATGTTTTCTAAGACACTTGGGCAAGAAAGGCAATGTGAGGGCATGAAGGAAGAGTGGTAGAGCCTGTAAAACAGTTGAGTGCAAAATAAATTGTCCTACTGAATCTGTTACTTCACAGACTCAGGCCAGCTCCAGGTGATACGGCTCCACTGAGCGATTTCCAGAGCAGTCATGCAAAAGTCAAGTGTGCTTTCACCAACATCAAACAAAGACATGGCAGCTTAGCACTTCCAAAGCAATTCTCCCTCAGCTCTGCCCCTTCGCTCTGAAAGCCAACTTAGTAGGGAAAGCGTGTTGGTTACTAATCTTGGCCTGTCCTTCCCTCCTTCTTATTAAAAAGCCTTACAGCTGTACTTCCGGTCATCCGTTGTGTTCTTATCCCTCAGCTTGAGGGACATCCCATTTTGTAATTGTTAACTAGAATTTTTCTCCAAAATTCAGCGAAGGCATGCTTCCTGCTTTGCTCATCCATATTGGGATGCAATAGGAACCCTCCACTCTAATGGAGAAAGGTGGGATGCGCCCTTACACTGTCTTGTAAAGAGTGTCTATTCTAACCACCTTGACTGTTGAATAGAAGAACTGACCCAGTCAGCCATAAACACAGGCATGGACCACCATCTGCCACAGTTAGCTAAGGAAACAGACTAGATGTGGCTGCCGTATTTTCTTAAAAGAGGGAGGCTGTTTCACACCACTTCATGGGGAAAGTCAGTAAACCACGCTTGACATGCTGCTAAGAGCTTTCAACAAATAATACCTGATAGTACTACCACTGAAATCAGCTAACACACAAGTTACGATAGTTCAGAAACTACACCGAGTCTGCTTAAAACAGCTTGTTCTCATGATGTTCCTACCAGACAGATGCATTTTAGTGACCTCCTTTTACAGATAAAGAAGCTGAGGCACTTGATGGTTGGGCTGCCCATGCAAGGTCAGCAGATCCTCAAAACTTACAGGCTTGTTTACAGATCGGCTCTGGTGAGCACACGTCTGCACAGACTCTGGAGTTTTACTAGGAATCACTGGAACAAACAGGTCCTTTACTGTGGATCTTGCAGGGTCTTTAGTATATGGATGTGCATGAAGGTACCACAAGGGTGGGGTCTCTAACCTTCTCCAGACTTTGAGGGGAGCAGCATACGCTTCAGTGTGGTTTCAGAAGCAGCATGTCTGAGTACATTAAGTTAGAGAGAACTGCTGAGCTGGAACCTTCAGCTCACTCCTGCTTGATCCAAAAAGCCTCCTTCCTCTCTCTCCAAACCCCACCCTTTGAGAGAATCTCCAACAGGAAAAAGGTGCCAAACATTCCAGCCTTGCATTCTTGTCTGCTGCAGCAGCTCCTTGCCTGAAGTTGCCAGTAACCCAAGAATTCACCTAAAGCAGTCAGCTTTTTACCATACTTAGGCACAAATGCTAAGTGTGGAGGACACATCATCACCCCTTACCTCCAGGGTGTATAGTTTGGCCACATGACTTCTCCGACCCCAGTCTCTGAGGCTGGAGGACTCAGGTGGTAGCCCAATGGGGGGGGGCGTGTTCGCCTCGGGCTAATGTTTACATATAAATTGGGAGTTGCTTTGCTCGAGTTCTTTTACTTTTTTAGTTTGGCCTGACCTGGCTTACTGCATCAGCAGAGAAACCTATCATGGCATTACAGAAAATCTATTAAGAACCACCTGAGCCGGGTGGTGGTGGTGCACGCCTTTAATCCCAGCATTCAGGAGGCAGAGGAATGTGGATCTCTGTGAGTTCGAGGCCAGCCTGGTCTACAGCCTTGGTCTACAAGCTCCACTGGAACAGCAAAACCCTGTCTTGAAAAAACAAACAAAGAAACAAACAAATAAATAAAAATAAAAAATTAACCACCTGCCATCGCTTCTTAGAAATAAGTAGCCATTGTCTTCCAAACTCTCAGCCTGCACACGCTCTCGGCCACATGTTAAATGAAGTCCAAGATACCCCAGGAAGGTGGGGACTGGGGGAAGAAGGTCAGACAGGCACAGTCCAGGCAAGCTGAGTGAGCCCCAGATCAGAGCCTTTGGGAAATGAATAGCCCTTTGAATACAAGTCAGGCATGCAGTGGGGGTGATGGTCCTTGCCTGTAAGAAAGGCAGCTTTCCTCTCTCTCTTAACCAACAGGCTCCTGGAATGCAGTTCTGGGATACTCTTAGCAGACAAGGATATGGAAGAACATACTGACTGTTCCGAAAGGGACCTGAGAGAAAATTAGACATGAAATTTCCCAAGGACTTCCAGAAACTGCCACAGGTAGACAAAAGTAATCATTCTGTTCTGAGGATGGACTGTCACTATTCTTTGGAGGACATCTTTGCATCGCTGGCTGTACTCAAAACAGCAGTAAGATTCCAGACAAAAGCTGCCCCTCCCTTCCTTTTTTCTCAGCAAATCAAAAATCTGATGCTAAATTCCTTGAAACTAATACCAAAACCAGGAAATCTTGAAATATTAAGATAATGTTTGCCTTAGAAAATGAATTCCATCACTCTGCAAACACTTTCACAATACAGACCTGAAACGTTCCCTTCTGTGTCTCAATGTGTGTGTGCCTCCAATCCATATGCTGAAATCCAGTCACCAATGTGACTGCGTTAGGAGACAAGGCTTGCGAAGGTGATGGGGGCCAAGGTTGCAGAGCTCCCCACAAATGAGGTGAAGCCTTTTTCACCCTGACTACAAAACAAGGTATCATCTAAGAAACAGAAAGAAAGGGAGAAGTAGGGAAGGAGGGAAGAAGCCAGGCATGATGCTTCCAATACTAATCTCAGCCTTAGGGCTTGCTTTCTTGCCTACTTGGAAAGTTCTGGACTAACGAGGGACTCCTTGTCATAAAGAAGTCGGAAAGTATCTGAGGATTGCGAGCAGAGGTCATCCTCTGGCCTATACATGCATGAAGATGCCCCCACGTTTGCACATATAAAAAAATACTGCAATCAAGAAAGGAACCTATCAGGATTCTAATTGCTACCTCATTAGGTAGATGATCCTTAAAAATTCCTTCCCCTGCATTGCTGTCACCACAACCCTGTCCTGAACTGAGCTCAACAGCCCTGACTTTGCTCTCTCCTCCTTGGCTGTGTCCTTCATGCCAGAGACAGCCTCATTGACATTCTCCCAGTCACTGCGAGGATCTCAGAGTCATACCTGGTGATGGTGAGGACTCAGTGGGATGACGCTCTGGGGACATGGGGATTGCTCACTGGTGACTCAGAGCCTGACTCAGCTGCTGGGGGCAGCTTGTGGGGGTGGGACAGAAGGCCAGCAGGCTGGGCTTCACCCTCTCTCCCTTCAACCACAGTTTTGTTGCTATCCCCTGCTATATGCTGCTATGTAGCCAACATGTCATATGAACCAAGATTCTGAAGGACCAAGAAATGACTTCAGAAGCACCAAGAAGATGTTTATTGAAGACTTTATTCAAATGGCTACAGAAATGTAAGTCACGATTACATTTCTTGCTGCAATACCCTGAGTATTATAAATCCTCAGGCGTTTCCTTGGTGATGATACTGAAAAAAAATCTCAATTTTATGAGATCAATTGACATAGAGAGAAGGAAAGGCCAAAAGATGGACACATACACACATGCGCACGCGCATACACACTCCTATCACAGGTTGAGATTCTCAGGCTGCCTCAGTGAACTCAATTACCATGATATTTGGGGAAATTTATCTTCTTGTTCTGAGATTCTAGCCTCTGGAGGAATCTAGACTTTCTCTGCCAGACTCTAGCCTGCCTGGTAAGTCAACTACAGATGCACAGAATCCCATGACTCCCCCACCCCAACCCCCATTCTTGTTAGAAGCCTTGAGCACTGTCATGCAGATACATCATCCCTCATAAAAACCAGGCTCTGTCCCTCAGATCTCAGATCTCTCCAGGGAGGTGGGGAGTTTCCTTTGTTTCATCAATCCAAACAGTCAGCCAATGCTAGCCCCTGCTTTTCCTCTCTGCCCAAGCAAGGAAAATTAAGAAGCCTTTTCTGAGGATGTGAACACAACTCTGCAAATAGACTTAATGAGTCACTCTCAAAAGTAGGTCTGGAGGGTCCCCGGGAGATCTATCAGCCTCTTGCAATATTCATGCAGTCACGTTCATCTCCTTGCATCTATTATCACTGAGTAATCTATTGACATTTAACAGTGAAACAATAGCAAACAGCAGCCCAAGGCTATCCAAAACAATTCTGTTTTCCCAGTCATGCCTGATCTGTGGTTTTTAGAGCTGAACGACTAGACCAAGTTATGTGGAGTAGATTTGTCCACCAGAGGCATTCATAGGTGGATATTTTCAAATTCAGGTTAGATAGGATTACTTAAATGTACTTGACCAGTGCTGACTTTTTAGTCATTAAAATTTTTAGTCAGTGCCTGAATGTTCTTCCTAAATTCTATCACAAGAAACTTCCACCCGGACTTTCTCACGGCATTCTAGGTGACTACTAACACCCAAGGGTTACACCCTATTGGTGACAACATATGTATTATGCTGTCAAAAGGTAGGGTGCAAATTAGGAAGAAAACTGCTCATTGACATTCTCTAAAATGATTTTTTTTCTTCTTTTCATTGAGTGCTGATGCTAGGTTGGGAAACAATCTTTATTTTCCTGGTCTAAACGTGGATTGCCTATGGGGAGTGGGGGGCACAGGCAGAGTTAAGAAAGACATACTGGACCCTTGGTGGTCCATGATACTATGAATTATATACTATGGACATTCAACACTCTTTCCTCTTTCTACCAATTCCTGGCTAGGACACCTTTCTCCACTAATGGAAATGTTCTCCCAAAAGGCAGTCACACTGTCACACTTAGTACTTGAAAAATAGCTAGTGCAAATGAGGAATAAAACTTGTAAGTCTGTGTGTGTGTGTGTGTGTGTGTGTGTGTGTGTGTGTGTTCATCATACGTGTGCCGGCACATGCGTTACAAAGCATGTGCACATGTACCTTTAGTGTCATTCTTCAAGAGTCATCCACCTCAGTTTTGAGTTTGTTTGCTGTTGACACGAGGTCTCTCATAGGTCTGAGCTTACCTTATTGAGTTCGCCTGGCTGGCCAGGGAGTCTCCACCTCCCAAGATCTGAGATTATAAACATACATCACCTGATACAACTTCTTTTTTCTAAACAGGTCTGGAGATAAAACTCGGGTCTGCATGTTTTATGGGACGAGGCATCTCCCCTATTCCTGTACTTGTCATTTCATTCCAATACAATTAACATGTAGCTAACTGTCACTGCATTACAACTTAACGCCTTAGAGGATGATGTGTGCATGTTGGTAAAACAAATGCTGCTCTTTCTGGGTAAGCTCTGTCTGTAGCCAGGTTCTTCAGAATATGGACAAACAGAACTGCCAAGCTTCTTGCTGCTCTAGCAAAAAGCCACTCCTCTAGGTACTAGATACAGCAGAGCATCACTGGGAGAAAGACAAAAGACTTGGAGATGAGAAAACAGCCAAAGATACAGACATATTAGGGGCAACAGAGCTGCTGCCCGGCCAACAGGTTGGTAATTCAGAACACAATGGCCTTTCTGACATCTCTGGAAAGCGGATTGCCAAGCGGGGAACATCAGTCTCTTCACGTCTGCAGCAAACACTCCCTTGAATGCAAAATTACAACTTGGTGACTATTTGGGATCCAGCCTTCTGTATTTTTTATGACACTTAAAGGAGATTAATGGGACAATCAAGATATTACGGATGAAAACCACATGCATTTCAAATGAGACTGTGACAAATGGCTGGAAAGTCTCTAGAATAGGCAACAGGAGCCCTGAAATGGGGAACACTTTACTGTGGTGTGCATCCTCATCCTGATAATTACTCCTGGGCATACAACATCAAGAGAGCACACAAACTTCCACAAGAAAGGAGAAGGAGCTTGTCATTAAGCAATTATAAGGTCCAAGGGGGACAGTGTTGGCACTAAGCACTGCAGAAGCACAAACAGCTGTATTCAGAAGAATCCCATTATTATTAGGCAGTTCAATCAACACAATAATTATTATAATGGCTGGCATTTATCAAGAGTCTGTTATATGGCAGACAATCTATATGCAATGACTGTAAGGCTCCTGGCAACACTCCATGGTGTCATCTGTTTACATACTAATAGTGCTTAGTAAGCAGGAATACAAATGCTTTCCATATATTACGTAGGTGTATGGGGATATATATATATATATACAAGTGAATACTTATCATGTTATGTATCTAATCAAAATTATAATTATTTTTAGGTAAACATTTTATATATAGACACATACATACATAATATATATTATACATGTATATATGAGATATATATATATATCTTGGTCTGAATGAGAAAGATCTTCCCCTGTCTCAGGTATGTAAAAACTGGGTCCCCAGTTAGTGGTGCTGTTTAGGGAGGTTTGGTGGGGGTGTAACCTTACGGGAAGAAGTATGCCTCACTGGAGGCAGGCTTTAGAATTAAGACTCATGTTACTTCTAGTTCTCTCCCCACCCCCTCGGCTTCATACTTGAGGTTGAAGAAGTTAGCTCTCAGCTTTCTAGTCATACCACCATGCCTGCCACTTGCTACCATGCTGTCCCCATCATGGACTTTAACCCTCTAGAACCGTAAGCCAAAATATATGCCTTCATCATGATGTTCTATTGCCACAACAGAAAAGTGAGTAACACTTATCTGCCAATTGATAAAATGAGGATGGGCTCATCCAGTTCTCACATCAACCCTATCATGTGGACAGAGCCTGATTCCATCATTCACTGATGGAACAACTGAAGACAGAAGTATCTGCCATCCTGCATCCTCCTAGCTATGCTGAAAGGAGAAAGGCACATGCTGAATGAATGAGTGACTGACCCATGCATGCCTGATCCATGGCAGAGTGAGGCATGCGCCCAGGTCTAGCTCACCATGCAGCCAGCATGCAGGTACAGCCACACTCCAGAGTGTGTTCTGTGTCGCTGGGACACATTACTGCTTCTCATAAAAGTGATGGTGCCTGGAATTGAACCCCAGGCCTGACAGCTACCATCAATTATTTGCCTTCTCTTGGGCCATCCTATCTCAATTATGATTCCACATATCTTAGCGCTAAGCTAACATTTTTAGGCACTTCTTCCTTTCATCGATGTAGGTCATTTTGGAAAACATTTCCCTTCCTTAATTTGCCACTCCATGGCTTAGAATGAATTTAGCTGCCCTCCTGGGGGGGGGGTACTTTTGTAAGTATCAAGTCACCAGTCTCCTTTGAAGACACCCCTGAACTAGTCCGAGAACAGTTTTTACTGTAAAGTTCTAGATTATTCTGTGTGGTCTTCTTGCCAGTAGTATGCACCTCTCTGACTTCCAGAGAACGTGAGACTGTTGCTGTAAAAGTAAACCATAGCGAACATCTCCTTGATGCCTTCTCTCAATACGGATTTTTTTTCAGGATCCCCTGGTCACTTCCTCGTGCCCACAATACCCCAGATTCCATTTGAGGACCCCAGTGGTGGAGAAAACTGAGTCTCTCGATGGTCTTTATCCTGTGGGAACAAGGATTTCTTGGTTCAGGGGTGGTTCCATGAGCCAAGTCAGTCCAGTAACAGTGTCTCTCAGTCTTACACTAGCATTGCTAGGATAAAGACTAGGATAAATTCCTGCTGGGCAATGTAAGGGAAGGATACAACAGAAACAAACATCTGAGGGGCTCCAAACAAGCTTGTATTTAATGACAACATCATGCTGTTAGACCAGACAACGAGAAGAAAAGAAGTCAGACCCTAAGAAGATTCTATCTAGTCAACAGAGCAAGCAACCCCTCAAGTCATCTCAAGTCTGTGCTTCCCAATCAGAGGAGATAGCAAATCCTTGTTATCACTGCAGCCAGTTTATTAGATTTCTATTCTCTGCGAATGGAAATATAAATGTAAATCTTTGGAGAATGAAGATGGAAGTTAAGGGTGACCTCCTGTTTCCTAAACCTGACAGCCCTATCTCATAAAAAAAACAACAACTCATGCACTACTCCATAAAAGAACAGACTCTTCCCACACGATACTCACAAGGGAAACTCCTCCTCACTCATCAAGACCCAGCTCAGATGTCCCTTTCAGTTTCCCAGACTATACTCCGGCAAAATTAATCACTTCCTGCTGTTTTATTCCCATTGCAATGTATTACTCATTCACTTATATAAATATTAAGGCAAAGCTATTACATATAGCTCAAGCATAGAGAACATGTTTTCTTTATCTCTACATATGTCAACTCACACGTAAAAACATGGATACTAAAGCCTCTGATTGACATGAACATGCCACTATGGCTGTTTCCTCTTCTATAAAATAGACATAAATGGACTGTTATTAACACACGGCTTCATATGGAACAGTCAGCTACCTGGGACATTAGTAAGCTAGTGGCAACAGGCAGTTATAAGAATTTCTTTAGAATTTGTTTAATGAAAGATAAAATTAAATTGATAGGGAAATACATTTAAAAATCTTCTCAAAACTACTACCTCAGTGTTGACTGCCAAAATTACCATTTGGCTTAAAAGACAGAAGCAATCTCTTAAGTCTGTGATTGGGGAACAAGTAAGTGTGGGCTTACCACTTGTCTGTGCCTTCATCTATAGGACCAAATCCATGTTGTTATATTAGGCTCTGGAGACCCTTTCAACATGTAGCAACGGGATGGCAAGAGAATCCTAACAATAACAGGTATATTACAGAAAAGGAAATAGAATAATCTTAATGCAAATGTGGATCATCCCAGGGCTGGCCCTGCAAACCCGTATGAGCAAACCATATCAAACTGATAGTTTACCTTCAGTGACAAGCATCAGTTGCTGCTTCTGGAAACAAAACTTGACCTTATCCTTTGTTCTCCAACCCTCTAGTTCAGGTATGTCCCCACCTCCACCTCCAGAGTACCTGCCCAAGCGTGACAAGCCCAAGAAGGCCACCAGGTCTGTCTTCCTGAAGCCATCTTCACTGGTTCTAGAATGAGCACATCAACTAATGTGAACCAATGAAAGTCAAGCTGTAGGTCTCAGCTATCACAGCTGTATGTGAAAGAGAAACTGTCTTTTCAGCAAAGGTTTTCCATTTGGAGGAATAAATGGTATGTCATGCACTAGACTCTGCCCTGGGACCTCATGGAAGAAGCCAGTGAGCACTTAGCAAACACAGAAGAAAGCAGAGGTAAGAGATGGAAGGCAAGCTGGAGGGAACCAATTATATCAAGAAGCAATACAACATCAGACAAGCAATCCATGTTCTAAGACAACTGTTGTTTGCTGACAGCCATTTGGCAAACTTCCAAAGCCTGCCCAACCCTGCTTTCCTCTAGAAATTCAAGGTACAAGCCCACCTCTACCCCTTACACTCAGCCATCTTGCCCATCTCCAAGTCTCAGACTCCCATGCCTTAGGCATAATGCAATTCGTATGTGTCCTTCCCATCGTCGTTCTAGTAACAGCTTATTTCCTAGAAGGAAATCATCAAACCTTCAGAGAGAGAAGAATACATTCAGAGCTTCCCTACATCAGCTATTTGATTCATCACCTTCCCCTCAATAATCTAACTTGAGAAGCTTCAACCGTATCACTTCCTCCCATCACCTGCATACAAACATTCTCATACAGAGCTTTCTCCACTGGTATGCTCAAGAAGGCAATATCAGAGTTAAGACTAAGAGTCAGAGGTGTCTGTCTGGCTCTGCTGAGAACTCTCTGAGAGACAGGAATGACGAATGTAGCCTTGGTGCCAGATCCACGCTTGGGTATTTCATTCAGCACTTTCTATCCCTTCTCCCCCGCTGCTTCCTCATTAGCTGAGTAAAGAAATGTCTCTTAAGGAAACATCTTCATTGTTTATCTAGCAGAGTTCTCTGCTTTTTTGGAATACATGGGTTACTTTAAAAAATTAACGCTCCTCTGAGATACAATATTTTAAATGAAGGGAAGGCTGGCCTTTCTTAAACTCTTGTTTCCTTTATTCAAATTGATGCTTTATAAGTTCCAGAGACTGTCACTCTGATAAAGACAGCTCTCAGTTGCACTGCCAGGCACAGCGTCCCTTCACTGCTTAAAAGAACCAGAGAAAGATGACTCACAAACATGATCTGGGAAAATTCAGAAAGAATAATGGGAGAATGCAAATGTCAGCTTCTAAAAGAAAGAGTGGCTCAGAAGTAGAGGAGAAGAGGGTAAAGCAGGCTGTAGGTTCTGGGACCATGAGTCACACAGGCAGGGAAGAATCAGAGGAACTAGAAAGAAAAAGTCCCAGTCCCTGATGACCATTCCTATACATAACATGCAAGCCCCTTTTCCTCCTCAGCTTCGAGATCTGACTAGAGCATTGTTCTCCAGACACAGACTTTGTCTGGGAGCATGCCAAATGATACTACCCTCAACCCAGTCTTCTCCAAAGCAAGTCCATGAACCTGCTCAATTGGGATTCATTGGGAATTGGTAGTAAATGGTCAACATAATACGATATCCAACATAAGGAATGTCATGTATCATATAAATTATTTCCAAGGTCTCCCTACTAGTTCAAAGGAATCCATGTCTGGTTCTCCTTTGTCTTTGACCCTGTCACAGATATATTGTCTTCACTGCTCTAAGTTTCGCCTTTGAAGTCCTCTCAGTCAGTCCATCTGTTATGCAACAGCTGGCGTCCTGACTACTCGGTGCCTGCCACGTGTTCTGTTCATGCCCACGCTATTTACGCAAGTTCTGATTCTTGGAGACAGCAAGGGTCAGGTGCAGCACTTTCCAGAGCAGACAAAAGGAAACATGTTCTCATCCCCGAGGAGGTGTTGTCCTGCCAGGTCTTCCCCACTGTGCTCAGGATCAACCTTCAAGTCTTGCCTCAGTGGAAAGATGGGGTGCAAAATGGGGTGCATGCCACCCAATAAGCATCACACTGCTTGGCTCCCCTTTGCACCTCCCAGGTTGGAATCCTTCAGCTCAATCCTTCTGAACATCCCAGCCCAGGAAGGTTGCTTCTGCAGGAGCTGGCAATGACAGTACAGCTACTGCTCTCTCTGTTCAAACCAGTGCTGGTTCTTTGAATGTGGCATCTGTCAAGGCTCAGTGAGGATGACAGATGCCTCCCTGCTCCAGGAACAAACAACACAGCCCTGTGGAGGTGACAAAAACAACCACAGCCAAACCGGAGCAGAGAGGTGCCGATCTCTGGGAATACTCAGAAGAACAGCGTAGGAGTCCAAGTCTACCACACACCTGTTCCCCTAAAGAAAGCATGCTCTCATTATGAAACCTCAGAATCAGAAGGTGACTCCAGGAAACACTGTGGTGCCTGGGTGGCCTTATTCATCAACAGATGAGCTGCTCATTCAAGAGACAATATATGTCCAGGAATAAGAGTCCTCCCCACCCCCAGCAACACAACTGCTTAGATACAGTTAATCCCCCTTCCATGGGGAATATCAGCTGGGGAGGATGAACCAATTTAGGATGTATCATCATCCTGAGTCAGCTCTAATCCCATGTGCCCCGATTAGATCACACATCTATATATGGAGCTCCTATCTATAATGTGGTACATTGTAGGAGCTCAGTGGATAACTATTAAATGAACAGATACATTCCAAGGCAACTAAAGGGGGTGAGAAGAAAAGATAGGAGAAAAGGAGGCCACTAAAAGGAATGAAATGATAAGAATAATTAGAGACATCAACTATTAATACAGGAACTAATCTGAGGAAAGCAGACAAGAGAATCATCTCATTATGTATTCTAAATTATGCCCATGATGTCTGCGATGATTTTTGGTACCAACACAACATGAAAAAGAAAGAGGCTACCCCAGGCTCACAGGAATGCATGGTGTTGTCTTGGAGAAGAAGACAGATGAACCAATAGATGCAACATAACGGCATAGAGGATCTGGGACAAAAGCTTGGGCTAAAATGAAAGTGGCTCTTCAGTGGCACTGATGACCAGAGGACATTGCAGAAAGGAGCAGCCTGGGGGAAGCTGGGAGCCACTGTTCACAGGTAGTGCTGAGTCCTGCTCCTCCTTTAGGACCAGATGCAAAGGGTGGCAGTGGGGCTTCCCCATCTCTGAGGCTGCAGTCAAGCTAGGGAAGCAACCCCACTCTGGTTTCTGAATTCTCTAAGAAGCAAAGACAGCCACATTTAACAAAGTCTTACTCTGCCTTGGCCTGTGTAATGTAGGGAGAGTCACTGGGGAGCAGCTAGGAATGCAAATGTCTTTCATCCAACCCAAGGGTTTCACATGTGGCTCGCTTCTTCCCATTCAATCTCCATGGATGTTTCTTGAATGACCAAAGGAAAACACACACAATAAGCAAGTGAGTCAAGCCATTTTGACTCTCTACCACAACCTGGACATTTACAAAGAACGTGGAAAAGTAAAGCAGGAGTCAGAATTTCTGCAGGTCACAGGAAGGGTACAAGGGGTAAGGGAGCCAGGACATGACCCAGTCAGAGATCTGGGTCTTTCAGCATCAAAGTGACGGAACTGGAACCATGCTTGGAACATCTAAAGGAGGAACCCTGGGCTCTCGAGTTATAGGAAAGGGGCT
Organism: Microtus ochrogaster; assembly: GCF_000317375.1. Lineage (NCBI taxonomy): Eukaryota > Metazoa > Chordata > Mammalia > Rodentia > Cricetidae > Microtus > Microtus ochrogaster. The sequence continues at coordinate 5,047,838 of NW_004949119.1, forward strand.
TTTCTGAACATTGCTGGGCTTTGGAGTCATGACGATGAGAGTCCAAGCTTAAAGTCAGCAGCTTCACAGCTGTCTGACCCTGGGCAAATCACTGAACCTCTGAGCGTTTGTGCTCCCAGCTCTGCTGTGACGCTAACGCTTGCTGGGCAGGGAAACTGCTAGAATTAGATGTGAAATGTGAAGAGATCTATGTTTCTGCTGGTGAGAACAGGTAAGTGGAAGCTGCTGGCTATTTTAACTACTATTAGTATCACATCCATCCGCATCATCAGATATAGCTCAAGCAAAGCCCCACCTTACCAGCTCTGAATTCTAGTCCTTCTGCCTCCATAGACAAGGATGTGAAGGTCTACCTTGGTTTGAATAGAACTAGAGGGGTCAGTCCCTAGTCAAGACTACGCACTACATGACACCTTCTTTGCTCGAGGCCTTGTGCCATTTGACTGGAGTTCTGTTGGCCTTCCAGTAACAAGGCTGCCCCTGAATTTGCTGCTACTAAGTCAAGGTAGGAAGAGCAAGTGAGCTGAGAATCTAGAACAGAGGCCATAAGAAAGGTATCCCTGCCTGATTCTTCTGCTACCTCCCACGCCACAGCTGTGTTGTAAAGAGGAGGGTCATGAATGGATCTTACCAAGAGTATCTATGCCAGGTAGAAATGGGAGTCCCTCCTTCTCTGTGCATCTTCATGCGACCCTTTATTAAGGGCTCAGGCTGCTGCTGGGCTGTGAGAAACAGAGCTGAGATATTAGCATTAACAATCTGAGGCAGTCAGGCAGCAGGCACCCAGGCACCTCCTCAACCCTGCATTCAAGAGCTGGCAATGCAGCTTAGGCAGGTGATATCATTTCTACCCAGTCCAGGCAAACCCATTGCCTTGGAGCTGTGCCCATCTGTAGCTGGTCCAGGTCCAGGGTCTCCCTCAGCAGGCTTCTGGCAATAAAGACTGCCCATTAGCACCTAAGTTACCACGCCTGCATGCTCTACTCCCTGAAGACCTTTCAGATCCGTTAGCTCACACGGCCCCTAAAAAGCTGGGAAAGGGAAGGTCAGACTGACCCTACACCGTGGAAGGCAGGATGACTCCTGACCGCGCAGAAACAAACTCTGACCTTCCCACAGCATCCTTAAGATCAAGGACATATACTGGGGAGGAGGCATCGCTATTATTACCCCTTGTGTACACACACCAAGGTAGCAGGGATGAGTTTTGAAATAAGGGAGAATAAGCTAGGAAGATGTGCATTCAAATCCTGTGTCTACTGTTGTCAGCCTGTTTGTGTCTTCGGGTGGCACCACTGTGAGCCTCACTATCTCCATCTGTATAAGGAAGCACTACTGGAAGAGAAACATGGGATGACAGAGGAACATACGGTACCGGGAAAACAGCACCCTCTTAATCAGACAATGTGAGAAGCCCTACAGAGCTGCCTCTGACTTGGCCATGCAGCCCAGGCTTGAAGGATGTATCAGCCACTGTCGACATGCTTACTTCAGTTTTTTTTTTTTTCTGTGCATCGGTCCTCCTCATTCAAAGACCCTGTCCAATGGTTAGCTCATAAAAAGTCATGCAACAGTAAAACAGATCTCAGGAACTCCATAAGCTCTCTGCTCACCTACATAAGGGACACTGGGAAGAGAGACAGCCCCTGCTGCCCTCCAGGTCAAACCACTGCACTCAGCCAGCTGAAGCAGCAAGGGGCAACACAGCCCTTCCAACTGCTCCCAGCCCACCTGCCAGTGAAGGAGGCATGGAATGTTGACTGACCTTGTGCAACCTCTCAGTCCCAAGGGGCCCAATGCCCTTAAGCCTTGAGATAAACAACTCAGAAACGTCTTCAGTGAGAGGACAAAAAGGTCTGTTTCTTAGAAAGTCTTCTTTTGCAAATGACAGCTAAGCTTCCTCCCCATCCCCCTTAACCTACCTGACACTTCCAGTTCCTGGTTCTACTTCCAATCGTGAAATGAAGTCATCAACCTGGAATTCTGACATAGTTGCCATTTTTGGACTATCTACTCCCTTGGATTCTCAGCCACAAAGGCATAAGAAAGTCAACATAATTTGAGAAGAGCAGAGTTCCCCACACTGAAGGCCCAGATGCTCCACCACAGAGACGGGAACCAAGAAGAGCCAAAGACACTTCCCAACAGCCACCCCTGCCTGGTGCCAGCCCACAGGAGAGTGCATAAGCTTCCCCATAAAATGGCATTTGCATTCTAAGCAACCTTCCCTCAAGTCTACTCCATCTGGTCCTAATAAACCAAAATTACTTAATTACTTCCTTCTTTAAAGCTTTCACCGTTTTCCTTGCTGCCCATACTCAATTGCAAAATGCTTCCTCTGGCTCACGAGACTACTGGCTGTGTCTCGATACAGCCTCCTTTGTCTTATTTTCTTCTCCCTGCAGCTTTATAACTCTGTACATTTGAGCTTTACCCTCACTCTTCTCCAATTCTGCACAGTCCATTGCTCATTGATTTCAACTCAAAGCTGCATCCTAAAACTGACTTTCCTGACCACACCCTAAGGCTAGTTACTTCATCCTTTCTCTCCTACTTTCCTGATAGTTTAGGAAGATTCCTATTTCCATGCCTTCTAGTTCTTGCTTCCCCCTTCCCATCAAGTACGCTCAGTGAGGTTAGAGACAAAAATCTCATTTCTTCTACCAGTTTTCAATAATGCATTATGTCCCACAGATCCTCTGGAAAAAAAAGAATGTGTTTGTTGAATCCTTCAGTTCCTCAACCTCTGCCTTCACTCAGTTACTTAGAATTCAAAGATCAATTTTCAAGCTTTCCCCAAGCCATACATGAAGAAGCTGCTATCTGATGGGCATGCTGCTGAGATCAGTAGTTAGCAGCATGACCATTTTGTGTGCAACTCCCAGTGTCTTAGTTACTTTTCTATTACTGTGACAAGACACCACGATCAAGGTAACTTACAGCAAAGTTTATTAGGGATTTTACAGTTTCAGAGGGTGGGAAGCACGGCAGCAGGCAGGCAGGTATGGCGCTAAGCAATAGCTGGAAATTTATATCTTGATCCACAAGGAAGAAGCAGAGAGAACTAACTGGGAACAGAACAGGCTTTTGGAACCTCAAAATCCTCTCCAATGACACACCTTCTCCAACAGGGCCATATATCCCAATACTTCCCAATCAGTTCCATCAACTAGGAAATAAATAGTCAAACATATAAGCCTATAAGGGCCATTCTTATTCAAACAACCAGAACATATATGCACATATATGTGGGGGGGTTGCATGTGCACATGTGTGCATGTGGCAGCCGTAAGACTGACTTCAGTCACTATCCACCTTTTTTTTTTTTTTGAGACAAAGTCTCCACTAGCTTGGGACTCACTGATTTTCATAAGCTGGCTAGCCACAAACTCCCAAGGCTCCACCCGTCTCTGCTTCCCTAGGGCCAGGATTGCAGGATTTTTTACATGGTCTTCCTCTTTGCATGGCCGGCACTTTATCAACTATGCTACCGCTTGATTCTCACCATGATCATTCTTTGATGAGTGAATCTTGATTCTAAAATGCCATAACCTGCCTAAGTCTAAAAATCAGTGAGTAGCAAAACCAGAACTGGAAATTCAGGTATATTGCAAATTATAGCCTAAGTGCCTACGTCTAAAAACAGAAGAGGAAGACTTCAGTATGTTGGTCCCCAGCATGGCATCCTCCCTGCACCTCAGCAGGGTGGGCTAGGTAGGCCAGAAGGCAGAATTGACCTGTTTACCTTCCTCCACTTAAACAGAGTTTTTTACTTGACAGCAGGTGCTGAAATCACTTGGACTATAATAGACAGGAGCTGAGCTAGACTCTGACCCTGTTTTCAGAGCTGACTTCTGTTCCAGCGGAGCCACCACAAATCCAATCTGTTCGGGGAAGAAAAGGGAACAAGGGAAAAGGCTTTTATTTTCTGTGGAATTTTAATAAAGAATTGAGGTTTTTATGCAGCTAGGAAAGCAGTGTTAGAGAGTAATTGACAGGAAAAGTGAGGGGCAAGAGCCATCTGCACAGAGGACAGCTCAGGTTACTACAGGATGCTGAAAGCAGAGGTAATTAGACCAAATGATAGAGGGGCCTCAACCTCAGATTTCAGCATCCAACCTGAGAAATCTGGGAACCTGTCACGCGAGCCTACCTCAGTGTGGGCAACAGGATCTTTTCTAACTTTAAGCAACCCAGAGAATCTGCCTGGAACCTCCCAGAGATGGTTTTTCAGCTTGCTCCTAGCCATTACCGGTAGGTGACCACTTGAGCAGGACTGAAGCCCAGAGGTTCAGAAGCTAAAGAGTCTCTCCTTCAGCTAGGGTGAAAAGCTCACTTGGCCTGGCAACAGCATTGCTAGCTACAGGTTAGCCAACAGACAAAGATACGCCAGTATCCACTCACTATATGTGTGTGTCCACATTGTAAGCCTACATTAGCTAACTTCTCTTCTTTGGGCTCCACTACACTGGTGTCTATTCACCTCACTGTACTGCCCCTTCAGCCTTGTGTGTGAGCAGCCAGCTTCCCAGGTAAGTCCAGACGCCCTCTTCTCCCTCTATTTGCTCTATGATGGATGGTTCAGGCCACTCACCTCACCTCCCATGGGGATCTTGGTGGGTCCTAATAAATAAAAATCAACTCCCTCTCTCTTCTTGGACAACCAAGCATTTTGCCTTAATTTTAATGGGTCTTTGCTACATCTCCTACAGAATTGGGAGCGGGTATGGGCTCTATCTAGTTCCACATAATCGTAGAAATTACAAAAAGAATAATAAATATGGGTTTAGAGAAAGGAATGAACTCAGACAGACTGTGGTGAGGTGAATAATTTAGTGTGTCCTTCTTATTCGGCTGGAGTTAGCGCCAGGAAGTACACTCTGAGTTACTGGGCAGTGAGCATATAAGCTTTAAATCTATTGCTACAAAAGACCTGGCAGGGATGAAGATATTCTAAAAATGGCACCCATGCCCCCCACTTTGGCTGCCAGACTATAGAAACAATAAATGGACACCAAGAAACTAGAATGTCCCCAGGGAGCTTACACTAGGAGAAGAGAAAGCCTAGAATCTGGGCCAGCCAGAGAGGAAAGCTTTCTTCTGTGAAGAGAGTCACAACATGTTAGACCACCGTACAAAGGAGATAATGAGAAGCCAAGGATGGGTGGGACCACACTTTGACTAGGGACTGTCTAGGTATAGTGACTCCTTACTTAAACCTTCACTTCACTTCAGGAACCACAAAGATGAGCTTGAGAGAGATCACTGAATCCTTGTCCCGCCCAGTGTCTACATATTGACTAAACCTCCTTTTTCATCTTTTCATTATTAGCTTGGCTATTTTACCTGACTTATTGAGGACATGTGGACAGGTAGACCAATCTGGCTTGGTTGGGTACAGGAGGTGAGCCCCAAGTCTGATAAAACTACTACTTCTTTCCTATGTACGGTTATCTTTGCTTTATCACATGCATTGCCCAAACTCCAGGGATTGGTGTGATGACTTCATGACGATGATGGCATGACTGTGGTGGTGGTGGTAGGATGGTGAAGACAGTGGTGCTGGCACAGAAGGCAGTGATGGTGTCAATGCTGGGGTTGGTGAGGGAGTGACATTGTGAACACCACAACAGATCTGCTCTTTAGCAGATCCTGATCCATGGAGATGCCATCAGTTTTCTATGTAGAATGAAATGCATCTTCTGAGCTAAGTTCAGAGGTCCTGTCACTGAGTTGGAGCCTCATCTCTAAAGTGGGGAGTTACAATGGCCCCCCTTATAAGACTGTGCAAGGTATAGAAACTAAATCCTGTGGGTCTGAGACCGAGTAAACACGTGTGTTCTTATAAAAACTGGAAACCGGAGTCTAGAACAAAGGAATACAGTAGCAGTGAAGGAAGGGATGTAACTGTTGCCCAAAGCATTCCACTAAGATATGTAGAGCCTGTCTCTAGAGTCCGGAATGCCACTTAGTCATGGTGTCCTTACCAGCCAGGACAAACAGATGCAGAAACCTACATCTGACCAGGTAGCCACAGTTAGGAGCTTAGGGCTTCTATCTCCCGTGCTGGAAGTAATGAAATTAAGAGACATGAAGTGGGCCCTGAGTGCACCCTTTCACAGTTGTTAGAAACAGAGAACAGAAGGGATTTGCTTCCTCCCTACCCCTCTTTCCTCTACATCACTACTGCTCATCTTTCTGATGTCTATCAGAATCATGCAGGTAGGAGTGAGTGTACCAAACAGGTGGAGTGAGTGTCTGCCAGGTGGAAACTCATATTTGTATTTCCAGTACTCAGGAGGCTGAGGCAGAAGGATCACTATGAGTTCAAGGCCAGCCTGGACTACACAGTGAGTGTATAGCTTGAGCCATAGAGAGTGAGAATCTGTCTGGAAATTAAACGAAGTAAAATAAATGCACCCTGAAATCTCAATCCAGTGGCTAACTCAAGGGATGTTGGGTGAAGTCCAAGAACTTGAGTTTTGAGTAAATTCCCATACTTTAAGAACTCCTTGCTCTACACCAGCTGATAGACAAACCAAGTGCTTACCAGAGAACAAACTATCAGCAACAGGTGTCCATGGTACTCCTGGCATTTGGGAGAGCACTACTTCCCAGGGGTGGCTGTGGGGCAATTCTGAGTAGTTTTCAGGCAGCGACAAGAACAGCATCACCAGGAGAGCACATTTCATGTTGGCCTGTGACTAAGAAGTAACTTTCCATGCAGATGGATGGAAAGAGGCACTCCAGATGGCAAACAAAGAAGAGCACACACACCATGGTGGGGGGATGGTCTTCTCTATATAAAGTACTCTGTAATATCTGGGTTTCTCTCTTCTATATACCTGTCTGCTTACTCTCTCAGACTCATCTTCCCAGAGCGATAGGTTTCAGGCTTGATGAAGTGCAGCTGATCCATTTGTCTCGCACAAACCATCCTTTGACACCTAAGAGTGCATTTTCCTCAACCTTGTGTCACCAAGATGTCTCAGGCTTTCTTAGAAGATTCTCATTCTTTTACATTTACAACTACCATCCACCTTGAGTAAGATTTATAAAAGATAAGAAGTTTAGGCTGAGTCTTGACTTTTTTCATAACTGGATGCCCAACTCTGTTAATACCACTTATGCAAATACTATCCCTTTCCACTTAATCAACACTTCAAAAAGAAAGCCAGGCGGTGGTGGCGCACGCCTTTATTCCCAGCACTCAGGAGGCAGAGGCAGGCAGATCTCTGTGAGTTCGAGGCCAACCTGGTCTACAGAGTGAGTTCCAGGACAGCTAGGACTCTTATACAGAGAAACCTGTCTTGAAAAATCTAAAAGGAAATGCCTGTATTTGTTAGAGGCCTATATGCAAATTTTTATTGTGTTCCAATGATCTGTGTATACATTATTCACCCACGCTATCTTAATTATTACAGCTTAATGATGAGTCTTAAGACCAGGTTGTCTGAGTGTTTCAAGCGTGGTATTTTTAAAGATTATTTTAGTAATTTTACTTTGCTTTTCAAAATAAGTTTTAAATGTTGGCTTGTTTCTGTCTTCAAAAGTCCTGCTTAGAGAGCGCTGAAGAGATGGCTCAGCCATTAACAGCATCGCTGCTCCTGAGAGGACCAAGGTTCAGTTTTAGCACCCACATGACAACTCATATCATCCTTAAATTCCAGTTCCAGAGGATCTGATGCCTTTCTCCAGTCTCTTCAGGCTTAATATTATGCATATACATGCATGTAGGCAAATACATGTAAAGTAAATAAATCTTTAAGTCTTACTTACATTTTTGATAGGAATTATATTAAACCTATAGAGGAATTTGGGAGAACTAACATGTTTTGCATGATGAATCTTCTAGTTCACGAGTATGGCATGTTTACCATTTATCTGGGTCTTTGGAATTGGCATCTTAATAGTTGGGGAAGCACTTCTCTGGAGTGGATAATTACGTAGATCGATTTACAAAATACAAATCTGCATAGGTCCTACACACACCTATAAATCATGTCCTTCCCAGAACAAGTTCTTAAGGTAAATTATATACTGGGACTTCTTAAAAATTTGTCCATATATGTGTGTGTATGAAGTATGAGTAAATGCATTTATCTGATGTATACACATGCATATTTGATGTGTGAGTGAAAGCGTTGGAAGAGAACCTCAGGAGTTGATGCTTGTTTGAGACTGGATCTATTTGTTGTTCATCACTGCTAGCCTAGTTGACCTATTGGCCTCTAGAAATTCTTCTGTCTCTCTCTTCCATCTCACCAGAGGAGCATGAGATAAGAGTATGCTGCTATACCCAGCCTCACATGAGTTCTGAAGATTAGAACTCAGGTCCTTGCACTTGTGTGGCAAATAGTTTACTCACTGAGCTATATCCCCAACCAAGGATTTTTTTTTTAAGTTTTCTAGTTGTAAACTTTTGTCTGGATCCAGATAAGGGATGATGGGAGTCTAGGTTCTGGTGGCTCTGGCCCCATGTTCAGTAAGTCAATCTGATTAATGCCCCAAGTTTACTGCTTCTCAATGTTGTGCACTCATTAGCATCCTTCAGGATTAGAGATCATCTTAACACAAAGTTTCACAAAGCAATTGTGGTGGATAGATTGACCAAGCTGTCTTTGATGGCACAACACATCCCTTGTACTCAAAGTTCCTTATCTATCTGACAAAGGAACCAAAGAACATCAGAAGCCCATGCTTGGGTTGCTTCCTGTCTTCCTGGAAGGCTCTCTGGAAGTCACAAATTGTAAGAAACAGAGAAGAGAGAGAACACATGTGCATACATGAGGAATGTCTGATCAATATCTGTGACACCAAAGACGTCTTGATGACAAGGGGGCATCTTTACTTCCATTTCCGCTTCCCTCCACTACCAAGGCAGAAACATAGCTGCACAATTGAAGGCATATGCCCCCTCCAATCTCTAAGGGCAATCAAAGCTCTCTTTGTCTCTTTCTGTAGCTCCCTGGAAAGTTAAATGCATGTCTCAGCTACAGCGAGATAGGACATGACATATTTGCAACCAAAATATGAACTGGCTGAATGTTGTCTGAAGATAGCTGTTTCTGTTATCTTTTAATGGATTTTTTTGGGGAAAGAGCTGCTGATGTAGATAAAATAGATATAAAACTTAATGCTTTAGCTTTGGATATGCACCAACCACAAGCAGTCTAAAAATAGACTTAACTACATCCATAATACTTCTCTTTGAAGCTTTGGACCATTTGGGGTGAGGCTGAGAACATTCGGAGAGAACAGAAGGGCAGGAAGAGATTAAAACAGCAAACGCTGCATGTGAGGCCTCCAGACCAGGACCTCAAGAGCAGCAAGGTTGGAGGACCTCTCCTGTCGACACCCTGTCTCCTACATCCACAGATGATGAAAACACAGGGGTTCCTGCATCCTGCAATCTTGCCGCATCCACTCTTCAACACCACTGTGTGATTGATGCTGAGGCATCTCCAACTGCTAGCTTTTTGTGGGAGCCTAGCATTTAAAGGCCTTAGAATCATAGAATCTAAATAAGAAAATGCCTTGGTAGCAGAACCAAAGCATGTTAATGTTGGTTCGGAGAAACCCTGGGGTTGTCTTGTTGCCTAGGAAGGCAATGATCTGTGCTTGCATGTGTATGGTGGATTCAGCATGAGTCAGTGTGGTGGTGGATCATCAGGAAAGCGCTTCCAAATCTTGTTCTGACCCAAGTCTAGACAACCACCAGCAATGAGGCCTTGACACTGAAGAAGAGTCACAGTATTGTATGCTTTATAGGACAGCTTCGAGAAGTGTCTGGAACACACACACATACACATACACACAGTACCTTGGGATGCTTGGGAAGCACCTGTAACTTTTAACATCCCAGTTGTCCCCAACCTTCATTTTTCTAGAGCTCTTGTCACAGTCTCATTATGAATACCCTAAATCGTTCAAATAAGGACATCTGGGTTAAGGGGTAGCTACCCCTCTGCTGCTTCTAAGTACAGGCCAGCACTGCCCAGTCTTCTTTAGAGACAGCCAGGAAAAGGAGCTAGAAAAAAACCTGTTCACACTGACGCAGATGTACTGGCTCCCATACCTTTATTTTCCCTTCTGTATGTTTTGGCCTTGGGGTTCTTGGCCAGGATAAGTTCTACACAACGTATGTGACCCCTGGCTACAACACCACATAGCCCTGACACCGTTGTTCCGGGCTCCTTATTCAATGCCTCTACCAACTGACTGTGGGACACTAAGGACCTTCAGTGACTCTACTAGCTCTAAGGAGTCACAGGATGGAACCCCAAAAGTCCCCTCCCATACAACCGTCTATCTCTTGACCCACTGATAGCTTTTACTATTGACAACATACAAAAAAATCGGGAAACTTCATTAAAACACAAATATCCTGTTTCCCTTGATAAACAACAACAACAACAACAACAACCAACTGGCCAAAATAGCCATACGTAACCAGCTCTCCAAGGCTGCTGTTCCCACAGCTGGAAGACCCCTGTTCTGCAGGTCAACTCTGACCAGTCCCCTTACCGCATTTCTCTCCTGGCCCCTACTCACACACAGCACAAGGAAATTGAGGTCCTCAACGGGACTCATACACACTCCACCACTGACCCGCGGCACCTCTTCAGACATTTCTCCCTGAATCTATAAGTAAAGCTCCCAGCTGCCAGGAGCTCCTGGTCCCACCTACAATCCCTCCGTGCTCTTTGGTCTACCTAACCAATTAAAGATGGATTTCTCCAGAAATCCATCCTCACCAAGCATACCACATAAAAGCGCTCCCTCCCCTAAAAGCGTTGGTCTGTTAAAGACCCCAAGACACTTAGACAGGGACAAAGGGTTAAATGCTCCACGCTGGTTGGCACTGTGTGGTCTTCTTTTATAAACAGTCAAGAACACAGACCGCATGATCAGTCTGAGTCAGCCTCCCTGGCTCCATCACCTTCATTTCCCTCTTGTTTGTTCTGGCGTCAAGATTCTTGGCCCAAGTAAGCTTGGCTTAGTATAATAAGTGACCCCTGGCCACAGTACCACATGGCCCTGCCCCACAGCTCTTCTGTGACTGAGCTGTTTCCTCAGCCAAACTGCCAATCACCCCAGGACAGTCAGGTGCTTATGCTTGTTGACCTTCCCAGAGGAAGGCCAGGAACTTAATGTACAAAGGTTCTAGACTCATGGTTCTCAACCTTTCTAATCCTGAGACCCATTAATTAAGGTCCTCATGTTCTGGTGACCCCAACCATAAAATTATTTTCATTGCTACTTCATAATTGCAATTTTGTTACTGTTATGAATCATAATGTATATCTCTATGCTTTCCAATGGCCTCTGGGAATCATGACTTACAGGTAGCAAACCTCTGGTCTAGGCACTAGTGAACTATTTTGTTGGGTACTACTATCACTCATAAAAGGGCTAGACTCTTGCTGACCTCTCTACTTCACCTCTTTCTCTTCTCTGTTTCTCTATACAGACAAGGAGCTAGCTCCTGAGACTGATACAGATGGACCGGATGGCATTCTGTCATCTCAAGTACTCTCTGCATCCCCCAGGATAATCACAGAAGGTGACATGTGATAGAAACTCAACATTTTCACTCTCAAAGGACAGTGTTTTCCTCCTTACTTCCAAGACTCTACCCAGGCAGTTTACTGATCCCAGCACTCCCTTCCTTTTCACCAAATAAGCATACACTCCCTGAAATCCCAGGCTCATGACTTGTCCCCACTCCTCCTCTAACCCTCTACACACCCAAGCTACCCTGACTGCCTTTCTGGCCTCTTCCCTCTCTTTGCTTTTCCCTGCCACTGTCATTGTTAATTGGCAGTGCAATTGTCAAGGCCTACCCCTGTCTCACAGGTCAAACATTTATGTCCAGGACTATGTGACCTGCATCCTTGGCCCTGCCCAGGTGTAAGTCACATATGTGCATGGGCACCCTGACAGTATATCATCAGTCTCATTTCCCCAGTGAAGAATAGAAGCAAGGTCACAGTTCCCCAAACCCTACAGGAAAGCAGAATGTAGGAAGCCAAGGGCACCTCCCTAGAGGGAAGACTTGATGGCACCATCAGTTTAAGACAAGGAAAGGCAGCATTGTCCTTCTAATGTCACAGGTGGAGCACGGCTTACCAATCCACTCAGAGAGCACTGAATTCCCTAGAGGAACGATCCTTCCACTCACGATACATTATGAATCAAAATGCCCAGATTCGAAGGAATCATGTTAGCCAGGGTTTGTACAGTAGAAATTCAAAAGATTCATGTTCACAGAAAATGTAATTTCAATGTTTATAACTGGATTGCATCATAAGACCTCAGCCTGTTTATTCCTAATCTAGAAATTCATCCAAAGACTCTCCAGTGCCTAGGAACCTGACCTTGTTATCCTGTTGGCTCCCCCCCCCCCCCCCCCCCGCCCCGGCAATCTCTAAGGGCACTGTCTGATATGGTCACATTCTATACTAGGATAAGTCATGTCTCCAATGTTTTGAAATTTGTATCTTGACATCCAGCCTGCTGCCAACTCTGAATATGGGAAAATCCCTCTCCCCTGTTGTAAAACAACTTCTTCACTGATAACATAAAGAAATAAGTTTGGGTGGGAGAGTAAAAGCCCTAGAAATCTCTAACTTCAAGACAGAATCTGATATTAATTTCCATATGCTTTTGAGCGTCTCGTGGAGTGATTTTCAAAAGCAACGATGTCCACAGCTAAGGCTTGCATAGCCTCAGACAAAAGCAACCATGGCCACAGCTAATGTTTGCACAGCCTTAGACAACCAAGCACGACCCCACTTAATTCTCCCATACCAAACAGCACACAGGCTGTTGCCTCCAGCCCTAACTACTGAGAAGTGCAGACGGCTGAAACTGTGGTTTTTGAACCAGATCACATTCCTCTCTTCTCTTTACCCATTGTAATGACTTCAGCCACATAAAGCTGATACTTCCGGGTTCTAGGGGTCATGCCGATGCAGACAAGCCCTCAGGCAGAAGTGCCTAACTGCTACCAGGGATGTTAAAGCCCCCCTTGATCCATGCTAAGCCCTTGTGTGCATGGGTGAGCCCTGTCGTCTGCGTATGATGTAGCCATGTCAAACCCCTGTACGTATGCGTTGGGTAACTTTTAAAAGCTTCCTCCCTCTCTCTGCACACTGACTTCCCCAGGTCTGTGCGCCCCCCCAATAAATTCCTAAATGGGTTTCTTGTGTGTTCCCTCTTCCCTTCTCACTGCAGCAGGTAATTTCACCCATGTTTTCTTCCATCCAACTTTTCCACACTTATCTATTTTTTTTTTTCAGCCATCCAGGTAATACAAAGCAAAACAGTTCCCACCTTCCCTTTAGATTGCTCTCATGGACAAAAATGACCTTTAGAAGACAAGCCACAGCTTCCAGCTGGTGGCTTCGAAAGCCACTGTGGAAGAGATGCCGCTCTGAGCTTGCCCTTGTTGAGTCAAGCAGGGCTATTTATAGATGAATGAACAAACCTCCTCAAGAGAAGGAGCCATGCCCCAAGGCCTGCAGGGGAGGAGGGAAACACACACAGAGACCAGAAGAACTTCAGAGAAAGCCACTGGGAAGACATGGGATATGTGCTTGATGACAGAAGAAGACAAAAAGAGGGATTAGCTGGCCTCCACGTATGTCAGTGGCTCCTTGAGAATCTCTCGTTTCTCCATCCTCTTACCTTCTTTATATACAAACCGTGAGAATCTCATGTAGTAGAGCTCCAAAGAGATAAACCCTCCTCCAGGCACCACCAACATCCTGCACTCTTACAAGGTAGTGTTGCAAACAAGGTGGGTTCTACTTCAGCCAAAACCCCCCCTTTCCCAACCTGCAGCCAATCTAAGCCAGTCTGGGCTCAGTTTACAAGGAGTTGCCAGAAGATATTACATCAAAAGACTACCAAATCCCAAATATTTAACAACCAGAATAATCCCTCCATCCATCAGTTTGGTAATTCTATCCACCAAAAAATAAACAACAATAAAATACAAAGCTATTAGAGTTTCATTTCTGAGCTGCCAGTCTCATCTAAACATTTCAGGGCCATTTACAGCTCACTGCTCGCTGCTCTCTAAACATTTACACATCTCTCCCGCTCTTAGCGCATCCTTGGCCATGTGATTAAGAGGCAAGTCACCAGGGTGGGATGGCAGCAAGGCTCTGAGTTCAAAGCCATCTTTGGATGTTTCCCAAACCTGGTTTCATTGGTTTAAATCTTACCCTCACCCTTAGTCAAGCCAATGATCACTGGCATTCTGGGCTAAAGCATCCTGGACCAGAAAGCAAGCTGAGCCAGGGAATCCTGGGTCATACATGGTCTATTCAGTGTGTCCCCTTATAGGTCTGTGAATCAGAGGGAACTCAGACCCCCCAAAGGGCACAGATATGAGGCCATATTATTCTGGGCTTTATGGGAAGCTGGTAGGGTCTCCAAAAGCCATGAGGTTTGGTGAGTGCCAGTAAATCTCAACACACAGATTCCCAAAGAGGAGGCTTACAGACCTGCCTTTTTTAAGGGGCGGGGGACTGCTTATACCTGACTTTCCTAGGTTCATAATCCTAAACCATACACATGCAACAGCCCTGACCTTTGAGAGAGTGCAGTCTCCTAGGTGACTGAGGTGGCATTTACAGAGTGTAGCAATTAGAATAAAATGATCTCCAACATAGTAGTGCTGAGAAACGTCAAGAAAAAGTAGGCGGGTAGGCTGAGGAAGTACTGAGGACTCCGTGGAGGATGTAGAGAGATATGCAGAACAGGCAGTAACAACTCAGCCAAGGACCAGAAGTGAGACTGGAGACAGGTGAAGGTGGCAAGGGAAAGCTGTGGGACTCTGAGGGTCCCACCATGACTCCTGTTCTGTCCCCAGTGTCAGCGATGATTCTAAACTCAAGAAAACAGACTGCCTTCAGATGCCAATGTGAGTGTGGCTCCTGAGGCCTTCCTGGTTGGTTATAGGATCTCAGGGCGCTGCCTAACATGGCAGGGTTTCACTTGCTTTCTTAAAAAAAAGCAGGACTGATAAAGGGATCTGACACCTGCCTGGGTTAACTGAGATGCTGCTTTGTAGAGTTCTGCATGGAATTCTGGGACACCTGCTAAAGACAGGCCACACCACCTAAGACACTAACAAAAGCCTGGTTTGGGCAGAGACCCTTCCAAGGGAGCTCAGAGAGATGCCAAGTCAAGGTCACATCCTTTGAGGGCAGCCCCTCTCCTACCACTGACTGAGGTTGAAGGACAACACCAGCAGATGCTTTAGGCCCAGCACTCTCCAGGGAGTGGCGGAGCTTCCTAAACCCTGCATCATACTTGGCCTCTGTGCACTTCTTGTCCTTGATCCTCCTCTCCCTTGGACCCTCTAATAAATACCCACACATTCAGCTCTGGTTCAGAAAGCTGTTTCTTAAAAATTACCTGCAACACACCTGATCTGTATTTGTGGACTGAATTTGTGTCTGCAATGAGAACCCTTCTGTTAATTGCACACATTCAGATCAGCAACTGTCTTGTGTTCTCTGTCTTCATGATGCTTTTTCTTCTAACATAGCTGAAATATGGGGTAAGCCAAAGGGACATATGTCGGTGCTATGACCAGGGAGAAGACTAAATCTAACCCTGAGAACACAGATACCATTTATCTGTTTTCCTACAGAGTCTGGAACATTCTAATTGGAGGTCAGGCTCTGCATACATCCTCCATCACAAATGCTCCAGGCATATCATCTCCATGCATAACAAGGAGACTCAGCCCTTGGCAGGAGGACATATGGCTGTAGAGCCTTCCAACAGGGGACCCTGCAGTAGGATAGTACCATCTCTACATCCTCTAACCCAGGAGCCAGAGGTGGCCAAGTATCTCTGGCAGAAGTAAATAATGACAAACCATCACTCAGGGGATTTTTAAAAAGTCATCTCAGGAGAGCACAAGGCCCCTGTCAGTATCAGAGGAGCCAGGAACATTTTCTTCCAATAACTAGAAACATCTGGAGAGAAGGGAGGCTAATGGGATCCAAGCAAATCTGCCCAGGGCACACTCCAGAACGGCTTGTTCCTTGGGCTCATTGTGTGCCTGGATCTACTGACCCCCGGAGGCTCTCCCTCACACCACCCTGACCAGAATCCAGCTCCACAGGGGACATCCCTGGAGCCTTCTCTCAGCACAGGCCCTGAGGCAGAGCCCATGCACACCTTGCTGAGGGTGTCTCCCTCCCTTTGAAAGATACAGGGATGCCTTTTAGCTGACTCACAAAATGAAGAGGTAGGCCTTGGAGGAATCCTTGTTCAAGGCTTCCTCCTAAAAGAGGACCTTAAAACTTTGCAGGGAGGAAGCAGTAGCATGAGCTGGACAGGCACTTCCTGGGAAGTGGACATGACCTCTGTTCAGATGGGAATGGACCTCTAGAGTTGGCATAGTATGGTGAGCACACTGTTGAAGAGACTCAGATCTCCTGGACGTGGGGCACAGGATGGAGGGCAGTTCCCTGTGAACCAGCCCTTTATTCACTTTAACTAGATTTTTATAATTTACACAGAGCTCCAGGCCTCTAAAGTAGGAAAACCACGCTTCTGAAGCTTTGGCTCTTGGTGAAGATCTACAGACTATGAAGTCAGACCACTGAGCTTCTATGCAACCTTCAGCAAGTCACTCAACTATTCTGATGCCAGGGTACCTTTTGCATGGAGAATATAGGAATGCCTAACTCCAAATTTACATGAAAGAGAGACAAGGTAAGATGTCACATTAGTTTATTCTTTTCCTAGCTCGGGGTGCACAAGAAACAATAGCCATAACTCCTTTTTAATACCAAGAACAAAAGATGAGCTTCTACCACCAGGCAGACAGACAGAGGGGCTTCAGGTCACACGATTCCTTGGCATTTAAAGCACCTAAAACCTGAGAAAATAAGCTGTCTATAAATGTTTTGTGTACTGGTTCATGTGGAGCTCCCTTGTCCAAGCAGCCCAGGGCAGCACGGAGCCAGCTAGTCAAGGAAAGAAAATGCACCTCGAAAATACACCCCTTAGAGGCTCTTGTGGATCCTTCCCTAAGGACTCGTGTGCATATTGTGCATCTAGTATGGGTGCCTTCCCATAATCCTACCCTCATAGATACAGTCTTCAGAGTGTTCACCAGCCAAATCTGAAGACAAGTGTCTTAACAAGTTGGGGGGCACTGTACGTAAATGCAAGCCCCAATTATCATCACCATTAACCTTTCAATATACAGCCACTGCTTGGCAGTAAGGATGTAATTTCAGGACAGGGCCGTTAGTCATCACAAGATCATCGGTGCCATGTTGTAAGAGACAGCTCTTCTCCTCATTCTCTGACTCAAATTAAAAGTCTTATTCCACGGCCTCTGTATGTACTACATTTTTATTGTTCAATTATAAAATCCAGAATGAGATGCTCTGACACCCTTGGTAATTGTCTGATTTCTAATCAGAAGTCCCTGGTTCAGAGAACAGGCACATGTTTCATTTATGTTGGAAATAGTAAGGCTTTTTTTTTTCCTGACAGGGTAGAAAATAGTATACATTTAATGATTTCTCTTGTCAATTAAATAGCAGATAACCAAGAATGGCAATGGACCAAACACAGGGCAGCACGATTTCCAGCCCTTCCCACCTCATCAAGAACCGCTGTCCAATGGGTAATCAGAACATCCTCCCCACAATATCAGCTAAATGATGAGCTGGTGTCATTATATTTAAAAGTCATTAGCTGTTTTAACTTGAGGCCTAAAAATCTCCTCTACCCAATAAGCAAGGAATAACTCACTTAGATTCTTTTAAATGAATTGTTTTAAAGTACTAACAGGTACGGAGAGGAAAAAGGAAATTAAAGAAACAGAAAATAAGTCAGACTTGGTGATGTATAAATATTGTCCTAGCTCTTGGGAAGTGAGGGCTGAAAGATTAGGAGTTCAAAGCCAGTCCTGGCTACATAGCAAGTGTGAGGCTATATGAGACCCTGTCTCAAAAAGAACCAACACACTAACCCACACACAGGGTGGGGAGTAGCTAGATAAATACATAAGAGGAAAAAAAGAAGCAGGAAGCCATCTAGATAAGCGGTAGTGAGAATGCTGTGTGTGTGGAAGCAGAAGGAAAACATACAACAGAAAGAGAGCCATCAGTAAAAGTGATGTGGGATTTCCCTCTGTATGCTGTGATTACCATTGATAAATAAAGGAACTGCTTTGGGCCTATAGCAGAGCTCTAGGGGAACAGAGCTAGGCAGGGAAAACTAAGCTGAATGCTGGGAAAAAGGAGGTGGAGTCAGAGAGAAGCCATGGAGCTACCACCGGAGACAGACATGCTGAAACTTTGCTCGTGGTGATGCACAAATTAATGAAAGATGAGTTAAATTAAGATGTAAGAGTTAGCCAATAGGAAGTTATAGCTAATGGGCAAGCAGTGCTTTAATTAATACAGTTTCTGTGTGATTATTTTGGGGCTGAGCAGATGGGAGTCAACAAGCGGTCTCCTCCAACAGTCAAAGTCCTAACTCAGACTCTCATTCACAACTGTAGAGTATGACTGTTACCAGTTGTCTCCTAAATGAGACCAAATACTGTTGAGATCACGTCCATTGAATGGCTGGTGTTCCCACCTTGTGTCCAATCCTATAATGCTGGGCCATTCTCAATAGTAAAGATCCAGTGACTGCTTGGGATTGTCACGAGGTCATTAGTGTCCAATAGGATTGTCACTACTAAGGCAAGTTGGCTAGACACCCCTGATGGCTGATTCACCTGTAGATACCATAGGCTGGGAAAGAATGTGGGGGGTCTTTTCCCCACTAGAGACATGGCAATTAAAAGGCAGGGGCTACAGAGACAGCTAAGCAGTTCAAGCATTTGCCTGGCAAGTGTGAGGACTGGAGTCCGGATTTCCCAGAAACCACATAAGTGCTGGGTATGCAAGCATCACACATATTATTCCAAACAAAAAGGAGGAGATAGTGAATCACCAGAAGAGGCTGGCCAGCAAGATTAGATGAATCAGTGAGCCCAGGGTTTGGCTGAGAGACCCCCAACTCAAAGAACACATAGAAAAAATTGAGGATGACACTGGACATTAACCTCAGACCTATACACATGTCCATACTACTACACTGACACACAATGCACACACACAACACGTAAGAGCACACATATGCACACCACACACACATATGTGCAAATGAGGGTAGCACAGAGAACACACTTGTCATCCATACTCAGTACCACTATAAACATGATCAGTTGTTGTTAGCAAGGGCTACAAACAGTCACTCAGCGGAAAAGAATGGAGATACATATTCAAATCAATTAACAGATTTGGAGGATGTCACACTGTCTCCCAACAGCCTTCTCATTTGTGCACTGGGGGCATGCCACCCTTTCTTTCCAGCTCCGTGCCCTTCTCTGTAAAGCACAGAGGCATCTCAGGTGTCTCTGTGATGCCTTGTAGCACCAGGCTTCTATTTATCTCAACAGCAGGCAGTGATTTGAAGTGAGCAGTTTGTTCAGATCTAATGATGACATGAAAAAAAATCACACAAAATCTTCACTGCCCGGGGTTCCCAATGAGCCCTCCATGTCTGTCCGTGAGCTAGGATAACTCTAGTGGAAGTCATAAATTCATCTCAATTGTTGGCTTTGAAAGAACTGTAAATCCAGGGGTCCCCCTGTCCTGAATTACCACCATATCCTCTTTTAGCAGACGCCAACTTCTAAATGTAGCCCTTAAAGTGGAGCTCTGAGGACAAGATCACTAGGCCACCTGACTGCAAATGTCTTCTCTCCCAGGGCTGGGCAAATATGACAGCCAGTTCAAGTTCAATCAAGCCCTACTGTTTTGAGGAATTTGTGGCAAGCAGAGGACTTTCTCTTTACAGGACATTTTCCCTCCTTTATTCTCTTCCACAAAGCCACCACAAGGTTAAGGAGGAAGTCTCTCAGCTAGGACATCTACTGGAATGCCATATGCCAAGAGTCCTCAGTTGTGTCTGACCAAACGCTCCCTGGGAGGTGATTCCTCCACATTTGAGTTCCAGGAGCTGCGGAAGGTTATGGAGGTCTGGAAGACTTCAGGAGTGACCACTGGTCCCCAAAGTAGTCCCAGGTGACAGCTAATCTCATTCGTATTTGTGTGTTAAACATGAGCACATCTTCCCAAATGCTTCATGTGTATTAACAAGCGAGCAGCAACCAACAGCTCCATGAAGCAGCTGCAACTGGTATTCCCATTTTTCAGATGAAGCAATCTAGACACAGGCAAAAGTAGCTTCCCAAAGGTCACAGAGCCTCTAACTGGGGAAGAATAGCTGGGCCTTGTATTTAACCATGAATGCCAGGAGTCAGTGCTCTCAAAAGAAAAATAGGCTATGCAGTCCCCCTCCGTGTGTGTGTGTGTGTGTGTGTGTGTGTGTGTGTGTGTGTGTGTGTGTATCTGTCCATCTGTAAATTTTCCTGTAAGGCACTTATTGTTACATTTAACTGATGATTTTTTTTTTGTAATTATAGACAGATTTTATTCCAGGTAGGGTAAGAAGTGGTTAAACTGTGTCCATCACAGATGATATACAGTAACGTCCTTGTGCATTTTCCTATAGCATCTGCCTCTGCTAGCCCTTGCCCCACTTTCCTTCTTCCTAGCATACTAACTTTGTTCAGGGATGCAGGTGATGGTGGAAAGAGTCTTAACACTGCTCCCAGGCAGACTTCAGTCAGCCAAGTAAACCTCAGTGTTCCATTTCTTTTGTCAGCAGTCGACTAAGGACCAAGCTAGTAACTCCATTCTGGCTTGTGGGCTACCTGTGAAGGTATGCTTGTAGCTTCTAGGAATGTGGCTTCTAAAGGCAGGGTAGAGGAAATGGTTTCTTTCCTGAAAGATTTATATATTTTTACAGTATATAAAAATATAGTAAACACACATATATGTACTTATTTATATACATATATTATCTTTTTTTCCACTGTGGTGGATGACATATAAAAATGTAATTTTAATTATATAGCTATACAGTTCAGTGGTCTAACTATTACTCCATCTACTTAACACACACCTTTTAAAAATAACAAGAAACTAGACTCAAAGTATGTTAGTTAAAAAAAACAAAACAAAACAAAGCCAGGTGATGGTGGCACACGCCTTTAATCCCAGCACTCAGGAAGCAGAGGCAGGCGGATCTCTGTGAGTTCGAGACCAGCCTGGTCTACAGAGCTAGTTCCAGGACAGGCTCCAAAACAACAGAGAAACCCTGTCTCGAAAAAAACAAAACAAAACAAAACAAAAAAAAAACAATCAGAAGAGAAAATGAAGGCAGAAGAGGGATGTTTTGGGGAGTGTCCAGAGAGGAAAAAGGGAGGAGTTGGGTTGGGTCCATCAAGATACAGTGTATTGTATATATATGAAATTGTCAAAGAATAAATAAAAGATGCCTTCAAATAATTTAAAAATAAAAAGAAAAATGATGATAATCTAGTTTAACTAACCTAACTGAAATGTGATCACGTGAAGATGAACCCCATATCAAATCAGGAATTGCTATTTCACAGACATCCTAATTTCCCAGGTCTACCACATCTTAATTCAGACAACCATCCCTCAGGAACTCAGAACAACCTAGCCAGGAAGAGGCAACAGCTCAGGTCTGGGTTTCTCTGGTTCCTGTCTACTCTTTGAGCTCATGGAAATCTCTAGGGAAGAGCAACACGTATATGCTTGTGTGGGCCTGTGTGTCAACATCAGCTCTCCAGGCCAGTTTGTGACTCATTGCAGGAGCCAAGATGATGTCTGATTCTTTGGGGTTCTAAAACGGCATTTCCAGCACCCCCAGAGATCACCATCACTGCGCTGACAGAGCAAACGTGGTCTGAGGCTTGATGGAGAATATTTTCTAGCTAAGCAGATCTTGTGCTTGTACTATCACCAGCTGGTGGGGGGGGGGGTTTATCTCAAAACAGAATGACCTCAGAGGTGGAGGTGGAGATGGCATTTATGTAGTCACTGGGGCACTGGCAGGTTGTGCCAATAATAAACAAACACACACCTACGTGCAAAGAAGGAAGCATGCATGCAGGGTTGAGCAAGCAGTTGCCATGGAAACCAGATAGTCTCACTCTAGAGTTTTCCCTGGCACCTTGATCATTCAGTGGCTGATGGAGTCCAGTGGAGAGGCATTGTGCCTGTCCCTATGGAACTTTCCAAATGGGCCCATTATGATGAAAGCAAATCAAAGAGGGAAGGGTGACGTAGCTTTTTCTATTCACAGTTGTGTTCACGTTTTATCCTGGATATGACTCAAATGAGAAGAAGATAAAACAAGCCCTGCTACAGAGGGAAATGGCTAGAGGAGATTAAATAATGACAGCAGAGGAGTGAGGTGGAAGGTATCTGGACACGGTAATAGAAGGGAGGTGGCTTGAAAAAGTGTCCACTACGAAAAATGCCCCACTGGATAAGTGGTTATGACCTCAGGAAGTGGTATCTCACCCAACTTGACATAAAACCGTATGTAGAGAAAACTGAAAAATCCTGGTTTGATTGCTTCCCTAATCTCTACACACACACACAAACACACAGAGAGACAGAGACAGAGACAGAGAGACAGAGACAGACAGAGACAGACAGAGACAGACAGATACAGAGCAGAGACAGACAGAGACAGAGCAGAGACAGAGAGAGACAGCGAGAATGAATCAGGGAAGCACTCTTCCACTGACTGTCGTCTCTAGCATTCTCTTTTTATAGTGAGACAGAGTCTCGCTAAGTTGTCCAAATCCAAACTGTCCCAGACTTTGTGACTCCCCTACCTCAGCCTCTCATAGAACTAGCATAACAGGTCTGTGGTACCAGGTCTGGTAGGCAGTACATGAAGTGTCAAAAGGAGTCAATGCCAGCTCGCCCCAGGATGCAAGTGCTGAGGTTTACTGGGTATGTGATCATCCCTAGGATCTTAAAGTCTCTGAGCCTTGGCTTCCTCCGCTGTAGCACGGGGTTGGGAACTGACGAATGTGCATCAGGTGCCTTCACTATATTTGTATTCTGGTGTTTAACACTGGCTTCTATGAGTGCAGAGACCAGATCTCTTTGCAGTGTGGAGCAACTGCCAAGCAAAGGGCTCGGTTCATCCAGATAAAACAGTTGGATGCAAGGATGAAAATATCCCCTCTTCCCACTCTTCTATATAAAACAAAAGGGATTATAAAAGAAACATGTTTCCTATTCTCAAGGAACCTACAACTTACTATATTTGATTAACAAACAAATTATATAAGACTTAGTCTGTGCCAGGTACTGTTCTAAGTACTTTACAAATATTAGGGAATTTAATCTTCATAATAACCCTATCAAGTAGCTACTCTTGCTTTCTGTCCCTGGCCCAACTAGTGCATGACAGAGCCAAGGTCAAACAATCCATTATCGCTCAACAGCCTTTGTTCTTCACTCTTTAGCTGGGCTGACCCAAAAGTGGATGAGTCCAACACATGCATAGATGAAATATAGACAAGACTGGTGGATTTCAGGAGAGAAAGACTGTGTACTGGCCTTAAAGATGAAGTCAGATTTAACAAAGTGTATGGGAAGATATGGAGGGGAGGATGTTTAGAAAGAGGATGCGTGTTGATCATCTGTTTGAAGAGTCCAGGCTTAAGGCCATACAAAGCCAACGGGAAACCTAAACAAAGCTGGCTTTGGGGCAATTTCACTGGTAATGACCCAGAAAATGGACTGCTGATGCTCGGTGGGCAGGTGGGGCACATGACACACAATTCGGCAGGGTGAGTAGAGAAGTCAAAGGTTTCAGCCAGGACTGTGAGGAAGGGATCATTGATGGCAAGCCTATAGGGTTTGGCTTCAACCAGAAACTGCTATGTCAGCACCAGTTTCTGCCAGCCACAAAGACCAGAAGCAAACTCCAGGGGGAAATAACAGGGCATGTTCTTAGCCACCCAGAATGGCACAGGGGCAGGATCACTACAGCCATGGGGTCCATGGGCACTCGAGCTACGTGTAGAATCAGGCAGAAGCTTTCCTAGCTGCCTTGACTGGCTACTACTCATGCAAGTCAGATCTGAGAAAGAATCTTGGACACTTCAAATGTAAAAGATGCCTCCCCCACCAGACGAGGAACTGCAGACAGTCTCACTGCGCAGACTGGATAAATCACAACTTTAGACTCTAAGCCAACTTGGGTCTTTCAGCTAATGGGCCTTCTATTCCAATCCCCATTATATTGGGAAGAGAAGAGCAAGAATTGAGGCTGGATGGGAGTTATAGTCCAAGAATGTGATCAGTCAGCCTTCTTGCAAACTCCTCCAATGGTCTGAAATCCTCTGCGCCATCCCAATTTTGCATCAGTCCCCGGAGAAAGCTTCATCTGACATCACAAGGAAATGAATGCCAGGGTGAAGGCACAGGAGGTAGACTCATAAAACCAGCAAAGGGAACGTGGCTTTGACAGAAGCTGAAGCTTGCCTGGTTATTTATCTTTCATATCTGAAGCCTTGGAATTCCATTTTCATCTTGATGGGGATAATAAACTCTTAGCAAACTTTTATGGCTCCCCAGACGAAGCTGAGGACTCTGCCCCTGCCTCCTTCTTGCAACCCAGGCAGAATCTAAAATTCAAGTCAGACCAGAAACTGCTTTTGGTCAGAGGCAAAATGTATTTATCTTTGTAGGCACAGCCATTAAGATGTGAGCATGAATAGCTGAAGAGAGAACATTAAGGGGGGAAACAGGAAGAAATAGGAGGCACTGGCTATGAAGGAAGGAGACCATGACGCATCAACCCCCACAAGCTTTTTATGGTACTGGGGGAGTGGGGCACCAGGAAGGCAGCTGCAGAGATGAGAGAATGGACCCCGGGAGTGGGCTGCGAGAGGTTTGCTGTGGGAGGGCCGAGACTGGCTCATACTGAGTGCTAAAAGAATTTGGGGAGTGGACAAAACACACTGCAAAATTGTGCCTGCATTTCTGTTTGTCTGTCGAAGCAATGTGGCTCTGTAATCCACCCCCTTGCTCCTCCAAATACTAAAAAAAAATCTCCAGATGGAAATATCTGAAGTCAAGCTGCAACATGAAAAGAAATTTTAGAAAGAAAAGAAAGAAAACTAAGGCTCACACAGGAAGCTGACAATTTTCCTGGTTCTCCGAGTGCTAGCATACAGACCCAGGTTATCTGTGCACTAGACACAGCCAGGAGGTAGGCTCTAGACCATGTGTACGAGACGTGGTCAGCAGATATGGTCTCGACCACATGCTGCCTGTGCACTAGACACAGCCAGGAGGTAGGCTCTAGACCATGTGTACGAGACGTGGTCAGGAGATATGGTCTCGACAACATGCTGCCTGTGCACTAGACACAGCCAGGAGGTAGGGTCTAGACCACGTGTACCAGACACGGTCAGGAGATAGGGTCTAGACCACATGCTGCCTGGGATTAACTGCATGACTTCAGACAAATCTATTTAACCATTAAAGAAGTAAGTGACATGGTTTCAAACAGTTAAGAAAGAAATAACATTGGTCTGACCACCTTCTAAACCTTCTATAATGGCAGAAATGACTAATAATCACATTCTTTAGAGCAGGGCCTCACCCATGAATCTTGGACAAAGCCTTCTCTGTAGGCAGCACCTGAATGGACCCAGGACAGGAAACACATTCCGAGTTCCTAGATTAGAGCTCTTCTAATCCTTAAACACTAGAGCTAGAAAATGGTCTGTGTCCCAGACACGCCTACCTAGGTCCTATGTCCTACCTCATTTTGTTGTAATTGTCACTTTGTATTTTGAGGTTGTTTTATTCTTTTTCTTCTCTTTAGCCTGCTTTCCAAGTCTTAGCAACCAAGGTAGGGTGGCAAAAATACAGCATAAAGCCTCTTCCCTTAACTAATATCTGGGAGTTTAATTGTGACCTTGTGTCTTTCCCCCCCTCTTTATATTAGGTTCTAGCCCAGCTCTGCTCAAAAAGTCCCCCCGGGGATGATGTTCACTCTAAGAATCATCGAGGTAGAAAATCCTATCCCATTTCAAATACTTTGAGATCAGGGCCTAGATGACAGCCTAAGGAAGTTCACAGACAGTTAATCATTACTCTCAGTTCTTTTGAAAATTATTGAAGAGTCCAGAATTAGAAATTCAGATTTCCTCCAGACTCCTGAGAACAAACAGCACTCCTCTAAGTGGTTTAATGTGTCTGTTTAATGTATACAAAATTATCTTTCAGGAAGTGGGGCTGTTTTTCCTGTCACTCTGCATCTCTAGACTATACCACCTTTGGCAAAAGGACGGGGAAGGCAAGTCTGAGAAAATTAAATTCCACAGCAGAAATTATCAGGACCAGAGGCTGTAGCTGAAACAAACTTAAATGAGAGAGAAATATGTTTTCCTTTGTTTTTTCTTTCCAGTTCTATCTGATCTCTCCATCTCAGTCTGGGAAGGAGCATTTAAAAAAAAATCTGAGTGTCTTGTTGAATTTTGTCTACAAGGTCTGTTGAGTAAGACACAGCACACAACTTTCTTCGGGCTAAGGGACTATAGAAACTGGCTTCCATGCTCAAACTCTCAGGGGTGAAGAACCAGCCAAAACTTGGCTTTGCAAGCTGGGTAAGAGAACAGATGAAGAGCAAAGCTTTTGGTGCTTCATCACTGAGAGCCCAGGGAAGGACTCTGCCCTTCCTCCCAAGGATATGGACAGCTTCTGCTAAGAATCATGTTAATTAAATTGGAAACACTTGAAATAGCCCACTGAGGGTGTGCTGTGGTTGTTTTTCTTCGGCTCATCTAGGAAGTTAACTCGAAGCTTCATTTGGGAAATTACTGCAATCTGAATTGCATGGATCACCCACAGTGTTGGATACCCTCATGTAACTTTGGAAGGTAGCCTGCCTAGGGTTTCTTTCTTCTT
Source organism: Microtus ochrogaster (assembly GCF_000317375.1). Classification (NCBI taxonomy): domain Eukaryota; kingdom Metazoa; phylum Chordata; class Mammalia; order Rodentia; family Cricetidae; genus Microtus; species Microtus ochrogaster. Next base: position 5,074,762 of record NW_004949119.1, read on the forward strand.
CTCCTTTTTTGTTCTAGCCCCCCTGAGTGTACTACCTTATTCCACACTAATGGCTGCTTTCTCCTGACTGCCTCTGGCAGTCATTCTTTTAAGTAAACGTTCCATTTATGAAATGTTCACCGGTGCAGAGATAGAGTGAAGCTTCTGCCTCTGCAAGAAAAGGAAACTTCTGTGGTAGAGAGGGCCATCTGTCACCCAGGGTCTCCTCAAGCAAAGGCTTGTGCAAGGACATCCTTCACATCACTGTAGAGCCAGTGGGGCTGTCCCACTTCACATGGAGTCACAGCAAGAGCCCCTCAGAGAAGTCTGTGTGACAATAACTCAGGAAGGGATTCTGTTACCACTCTGTGCATGGTGTCCCCCCCACAAGCTCATGTCTTGAATAATTAGTCTCCATCTGAGCTGCCATTTTGTAGAATCTTCAGAAGGTGGGGCCGGGCAGGAAGAAATGGCTCCTTGAAGGGCTAGCCTTAAAGATTCCAACCTAGTCCCTGCTTTGGCCCAACTCTCTGTTTCTTGATCCATTTGAGTGTGAACAAAGAGCTTCATGCAATTGCTGCCACAGCTGCGAGCAGCCATGAGCATCACCAGCTCTCCCTTGATGCAATAGACTGACTCTGGCATCTCTAATCATGCAAAAGATGTCCTTCCTCCCAGAGGTTTCTTCTTTTCAGGTATGTTATCACTTCAACAAAAAATTAATCACTAATACAAGTTCTATGACTGAAACATCTAAAAAGAAACCAATTCCCTAGCCTCAGATCAGAGGGTATAGGCCCCCTTCCCATGGCATCCTCCATCAACTCCATGGTTACAGTCCCTTCTAGAAGCTTCCCCTTTTCTGTATATTTGTGTCTACATGGAAGAGGTTCAGAAAGAAAGAAGATCAAAGGAGATGAATGGGAGACAGTGGCCCTGTCACTCTGGGCCTGTAAGCCATGGAGGAATTTTAGATTTTAGTTGACATAGAGTAATCTGAGTGAAGTCCAAAAAGGGACTTCCCAGATCTATCCCTTCCTACACATCTCCAATGGCACAAACAGAAAAAAAGGAAGGATA
>NW_004949119.1:5077050-5078221 GCF_000317375.1 Microtus ochrogaster
TTCTCTAGGATCACTAATTATAGGCTCAATGTCCTTTGTTTATGACTAGAAACCAAAGGAACAGACTGCTCAGGAACTACAGGCACTCCTAGTCTACCCACAGACACTCAGAGGTCTTGACTTCCTCAACGTCATCTAGGAAGGCTGCAGCAGAGGCAGAGCTAGAGAGCAGTTTTCTACTACCTCAGTTCCTTCAACAGAAGAGATTTGGTTTTCTCTTGTGTCTGGACTGTTCTCACATAGGAGAAAGAGAGGTCCAGAGAGGCACATCGCATAAACTCAGTTGATAAATTGTTTTTTTTTTTGTTGTTGTTGTTTTGTATTGTTTTGGTTTTTTTCTTATCTGAGCTGTGTGTATGTGCATGTGTGTTCATGTGGATGTGCATGCATGTATGTGTGCTCAGGTACATATGTGTTTGTGCATGTGTTCATGTGGATGCATATATGTATTCAGGTGTGCGTGTGTATGTGCATATGTGTTCATGTGTATGTGCACGTATGTGTGCAAGTACATATGTGTATGTGCATGTGTGTCCGTGTGGTTATGGATGCTTATACATGTACAGGTACATATGTGTATGGTATGTGCATGTGTGTTCATGTCGATCTGTATGTATGTACTGTGCAGGTACACATGCCCTTGTGGAGGCTAAAGGACAGCCTTAGGGGTCATTTCTCTGGTACCTTTTGCCTTTGTTTTTGCTTGAGATGGGGTCTCCCTCCTCAGTGTCCCAGAGTTCATCAAGTAGGCTAGACTGGGTGGCTATGGAGCCCAGAGATCCGCCTGTCTCCACCTCCCCAGGAAAAGGATTAAAAGTGCATGCCATCACACCTGGATTTTTAAGTTGGTCCATATTGACCCCAGATCACTGTGATTACTAAGCAAGCACTTTCACCACATGACGTGTCTCTCCAGGTCTTCTTCTGGAAAGCTCTGAGGTAGCTCGGAAACTAAATTACCTACCTCCTAGCTTAGAGGAAACCATAAGATCATGGCACTTCCCCAACAATACAAAAAGGATGCCTGTGAATAAACAGCTACCGAAAGCAACTGCCTTCCTTTTGAAAGGAGCTGTTCTCTGGGCAGGGACAGTCCTAGGTAGACAGTTCTCTGAGTGCCCAGAGGCCTAGGTAGACAGCTCTCTGGGCAGGGACAGAGTCCTAGGTAGAT
>NW_004949119.1:5078546-5139252 GCF_000317375.1 Microtus ochrogaster
GCCTAGGTATAGATGGCTCTCTGAGTGTCCAGCTTGTTAGATGGGTTCAACATATACTCCCAAAAATTCATCACATCCATGCCACTCTCCAGAAGCAAGGAAGGGGTCAGAACCTCTCTCTGGGGTCTTTTAATCCCCATGTCACAAAGTTCACAGGCCAACAGATGCAGCAGGTTTTGATAGCAGTCAGAGATCAGGGACTGCTGTCACTTGAAATACAAACCTTATGCGATATGGCCATTATTGCTGTAGCTGTAGGCAGCTATGGTGGGAAAGAGCACTTCCTGTCCTCTTTCCTTCCCCTGAGCAATTCCCTCCTTCTCTTAAGGGTAGCTCTAGCCACAGTCACAGAAAGGGGTGGGGTGGGAGACATGAAAAGGAAAGAGGGCTGAGAAGAGGGCCAAGGTCGTCTCTTGGCTCTCTAGTTAATCTGCTGGAACTTGGGCTTCCATGCCTGTGGAAGAGTCGGCAGGACTAGCCCATTTACTTTATGGATTAGCTCGTCTCTTACAAACAAGAAAGGCCCAACAGGCTGTTAGCCTAGGGTGGAGGCACATAGTATAGGAAACCTTGGATTGCCCAGGCTAAATTAAAACCTGTGCCTTTGCAGGCTTATCCACTGTGATCCAAGCTACCACTCAGAGACTTCTACCGTCACCCTCTCCAGGCTGTCCATGTCGGTGCAACGCTAATTTCATGAACTAAATTAACTGGATGGGCAAAAAGAGGGCCCTGGTACCTAAGAGGCTTGGGTGCGTTTAAGTTTATCTTTGTCTGATTCCTTAAGACAGACTCAAGAAACAACTGGCAAGCCCTCATTCCCTCTCTATCCAAACAGGAAAGAACATTTCTTATAATAAAAAATTCTGAGTCCAAACGGTGGCTTTGTGTTGGTGACGCTTCCCCCTAAACTTGTCTTTTCTGGAAGATGCCTTTTTCTGGACCCTGCCTCTCTAAATGGGGCTTCTAGTCCTCCAGATTGGAGTGTTTAGGGCCCACAGGCACGAGTCCGTCTGCCTCCTCCTAAACATAGCCTCACAAACTAAACTTGGAAGCGTCAGCTTGCATGTGGTCCCAAGTGTGAGCGACTTCATCACCACCATGGTCTCTATTTTTGAGTATCCCTACTAAACTTTCTCACAGCTGGAATGAAGGCTCTAAGGAGAATTACAGCTCCCTAAGAGACTTTTCTCACAAATAGCCACAGCTAAACGTGCTTGAGAGGGGTGGGAAAACATTGCCAGCCCTGTATCACGGGTGAGCTCTGAACTGCCCATTCCCTACTACGCCTCCAGGGGGCACCAGCTCTCACTTGTTGGGAAGGAGGGAGGCGGGGCGGTCAGTCAGGCAGAAGGCTGGCTGACTTTAGTCATAAACATATTAACTCAGCCCCTGGGTTCCAGCAGCGGGGACTCACGGGACCTGAGACTAGAATTAGAAACATCAAGCTCCCAGGTCTGCTCAGGGACTGACTAGTGGGTCACTAAACTATTTCAAAACCCTGCTCCCTCCCCCATAGCATTCAAGCCAAAGCAAGCATCCTACTTTCTGCTTCGCATCCTTTGTGCTGTGTAGAGTTTTCTGGTCTGGAAGAAACAATAGGTGTCTGTTGTATTGAATGGTGGCTGATTCTAAGAGGTTCTTCTCTGGGGTGTCTAACAGGTTGGACAGAGATCCCTGAGGACATGCCTCATGTGTTCAACTGAATCTACATTCACGCTTTCTTCTGCCAAAGTACCATGCCTTCCTGTGTCCATTCAGTGGGTCTGTGGCCACTGCCTGACAAAATGTTACGCACATCTTCTTATGTGCAGTGCTGAGAAGCCGTCTGAAATCAGCTATCTACCCACTCAGGATCACACTACCTCCAGGGAAGACTAGGCATGGAGACCACACTGAGGGCCCATGGGACTCACCTGTTATTCTGCCACAGGGTTTCCTGTGACACACATGCCCACAATCAATCCAAGGAGCTGAGCACAGCCCTGCCTCCGGCCCTTGAACCATTCAGGGAGGCTGTATGTACAGTGAGAATTTCCTGGCCATCTTCACAACAGTGAGTCAGACTGGCATGAGCCAGTCCAGACTCAGAAAGACCAGACCTTGAATGGACCCAAATGAAGGGTGTGCACAGAACAAACACTGACTGCCTAGTCCCATACCAGGGACTGCTTGCGATGCCCAGACCTTCCAGCAGTCTTGCTCAGAGCAGATTGGTCCTCTGAGAAAATGTTAAAATCAGAGAGGTCTCAAGTATTCTCTCTCTCTCTCTCTCTCTCTCTCTCTCTCTCCCTCTCCCTCTCCCTCTCCCTCTCCCTCTCCCTCTCTTTCTCTCTCTCTCTCTTCCTCCTCCCCCAGAGGATTTTTTTCTCCCCTCCCCACCTCTGTAAGCTCCATGACAGCCCACTGTAACTGGTGCCAGATCTGAAAGGTAAGACAAACCATAAAAGCCAATGCTTACTACTAACTAACCACATAGAGACACTATTCTGGCATGTATTTATGAACTTATCACTACAACAGGAAGACCCAGAGTCTGTCATTATCCCATCATCAAGATGAGGAAATTGTGGCCTCAAAAGATGAAGCAATTGGCCCAGAATGAAAGCCCTGGGGAGAGGTAGAACAGGCATGGTATGGTCTGGCTGAAACCCCAGCTGCAAAAATACACAGAGGTCCTCTGTATTCCAAGGACCACACCATAGCTGCTCCTTGCCAAGAATTTAGGAGATGTGTTGTTACAAAGTGTTCTGTCTCACCTCCTGGTATGTTCTGATGACCCGATAAAGTGACTCAAAGAGCTAAGGAATGGAAGGGCACCAGGCAGATCCCTGCTTGAAGGGTGGAACTCCTAGCCTACAGCCCAAAGAGGATGGGAGGAGTAGTTCCATTGGTAAATACTAATAAACACAGGAGGACTGGTTCCAGAGATAGGTAAACGGTTGAGAAGACGAAAGCAGGTACCCCCCTCCTACCCTTCTCTTGGACATCCCAAGGTAGAGGAGTAACAGCACCATGAGCAACATCTGGGGACATTCTTGGGCCAGCATGGAGCTTCCTCTCTCCAGAGCTGTCTGCTTTCTGACTCAATCCTTCATTCTCCCAAATGCTCCCCGGAGGCCAGAGAGGCCAACTTGCCAGCTAGTAAAATTAGCAGCTGAGCTTTTTACAGGGCACACTGGGGAGCCGGGCACACTGAGTGCTAGCCTACAGGCCAGCAGCCAGAGCGGGTTGAGGTACCTGCCCTACAGACCTGCATCAGGAGCATCCATCACACGAGGAGTAAGGGAGAGGGAAAGTCTGGACCATGAATGTCCAGGGAGAAGGGCCTGAGGTAGCAGACTGCAGGAGAGCAGAAACGGGAAAAGGAGCAAGGAATGACCTTGCTATAACATTCTGAAGTTGAATGTGTCCAGTCCCTTGGCTAAGCCTGCTAAGCCCAACAGAGAACTTGGTAGCTTGGGGCCACTGGGCTCCGGCCTCCATCTTTTCCTACACTCTGCATCAGACTGGGATGAGCTTAGGGCAGTAACACAGGCGAGTTGTTCAGAAAGTGAGGAACTACTACGTCCTATCTGCTACCGTGTGCAGTGGGTAACATGGGAACCAGACACATTGGCCATTCAGGAAGAATTCACCAGTTTCAGAAAGGGTGGCAAACTTTTCACTGCCAGGATAGACAGGAATTGTTTTAGGCTGGAGATGTTTGGCACTCTATGGGCGCTACTCAAGTCTTCACTGGATTGTGTTACAAAAGCAGACACTATGTAAATGAATGAGCATGTCTGTAGAACAATTAAAATTTGTACACAATGAAATTTGAATTTCATATACTTCTCACTTGTCACAAAATATTCTTTAGATTTTTTTAAAAAAAAGAAATTTGAAAATGTGAAAAACTATCTTTTGCTCCTAAGCCAGGCAAACAAGGCAGTGAGCCACTGTGGTGCATGTTCTATAACCTGCAGATCCATGGGTAAGTTCAGCACTGTCACACCTGTGTCATGGGAGAAACGTCCTACAGGGAAAGAAGAATAGAAGCTTCTGGTGCCAGTGAAATGGTTCTATGGGCGCTTGTCATCAAGCTTGACAATCTGTGTTCAATCTCAGGGACCCAAATGATTCAGGGAAATAAAAAATTAACTCCAAATTGTCTTATGGCTTCAACGTGTGTGCTGTGCTGTCTGGTTTTATGTCAACTTGATACAAGTTAGAGACACCAGAAAGGATGGAGCCTAAATGGAGAAAATGCCTCCGTAAGACCCAGCTGCAAGACATTTTCTGAAATTGGTGATTGATGGAGGGAGGGCCCAGTTCATTGTGGGTGGTGCCATCCCTGGGCTGAAAGCAGGCTGAGCAAGCCATGAGGAACAAGCCAGTAAGCAGCACCCCTTCATGGCCTCTGCATCAGCTCCTGCCTCCAGGTTCCTTCTCTGCTTGTGTCCCTCTCTTGACATCCTTTGGTGATGAATTGCAATATGAAAGTGTATGTTGATAAACCCTTTCCTTCCCAACTTGCTTTTTGTCATGGTGTTTTATTGCAGCAATAGAAACCCTGACTAAGACCATGTACCATGGAATGCTCTGACCCCACAATACAATAAATGAATGAATAGACTTTTTTAAATTAAAAAAAAAAGGCTGGAAGTTTGTGTAAAAACAGAATGTTTTACTCTCCTGCTCCGGATGCTTCTGTAAGCATCTATATGCTGGCATGCATGATAAAGATCAAATAAGAAATCAAGTTTGTTCGAATTCCCAGGGAGCCATTTTTATCCTGCAGTATCTCTTGGACTCAATGCCACTTAACTAAAGCACTGAGGATTAAGTTTGACCAGTTGTCTGTGGTAGTGCACAAAATAAAACTGTGAACCTCTCCAGCAACAAGCAGCTCACTCCCTGCAGTGGGAGCTGCTCAGTGCAGCCACTCTGACATTCATCGACCACTTGAATAAATGGTACTGGGTCACAAATAACAAGTGTCATAACCTCAGCACTTCTTCCACCAAGGTCCAAACAGTTATTTAATGACATAAAAATGTAATACATCATCTTTGACTTTTTGACTAACACCAAGTACAAACACAGGATTAACTAAAGAGGCACAATGGAAAGTCTAGTGGGCAATTGCTATGTGAGTTTTGGAGCCAACGCCTCTTTCAGGAGTGCTGATGTCAATCACACCTGCTGACTTGCAACAGGATGGTTCGCTATCCAGAATGCAACCCCACAGGGTTTATAATATTTCTGCTCCATGGAATAACGGCAGTTGATGAGACAATTTTATGTAGCTTTGCCCAAAATACAAAAGGATACATGTGAGGAATAGCACATTCACCACCTCGCTCCACTGAGAAAGTACAGGAGAGGATGCACATGAGAAGCATGTCCCCCAACAGTGCAAAGGACAGCAGTGTATGCTACATAGCAGATTCATTATACACACATTCTCTCCCACCTCAGTTTCACTGATCCAGTGCCCGGTTCACACAGCTTAACAGTGACCGCACAGCTACGTCACCCCATGAACCCAATGGGGTCACTTCTGTTTGAAAGGCACACTAAGTATGCATTTTCTCTTGAGCTCTCAAACATAAGAATAAAATGATCTGGGCTGCTTACATAATGTGTCAAATGCCACCCATGTGACCTGTTTAGAAAGATAAAGGGTGAGACTAGCATTTTGTTTCTCCATGCATTGATAAAGCATCCCCTAGACATTGAAGTAAACAGCAAATGTTTTCAGATGGTGGAATTAGATTTGCATGCTTCCTGGAGCAACGTTCAAGTGCAGTAGCATAAACAAATGGGGAAAGTAACTCAAATGAATGATGCTAAGGACTTTGTCTTTGCCCAAGAAGGGGGTTACTATATTGGGGAAAAAAAAGTCTTTTTAAGAGAGTCACAAAACACTGCATCTGTCATAGAGTTGACAGGAAGTCCAGGCAACGCATACATGGCTCAGACCTTGAGGTGAGGTTATCTTTAGCTACAAGACAGATTTCCTAGAGAGACAGTTGCTCTGAGATCAACATAGAAGTGTGGCTATTCAGAAATGAACTATCTGTGGAGATGATGACAGTGTCGATGGTGATGCCAGCAGGGTGTGTGTGTGTGTCTGTGTGTGTGTCTGTGTGTGTGTCTGTGTGTGTCTGTGTGTCTGTGTGTGTGTGTCTGTGTGTGTGTGCACATGCATGCGCTCATATGCACGGGTGCCTGTGTCTTTCTGCGACTACACCCTTCTTCCTTGTAAATAGGTTCTCTCATACTGCCTCGCTCTTGTTCTACAAGACTCTCATTCCCTACCCCCTGATTTCTTTATAAACTAAGGGGATGATCTGTAGCTTGTGAAAGAAAAGAAATCTGGCTCACCACCTGCTTCTGTCAACAAAGTTTTACTGGAATATAGTTACATTGTGGATGTTTGTGGCTGCTTTTGAACCAAAGTGGTAGAAGTAGTTATGACAGAATCTGCACAGTCCACAAAGCCTAACATGTTCACAACGTGAACATTTACCAACCTTGAACTAAAATATCTATATTGATTTTAGGTTGATGAGTCTAAAAAGTAAAATCAACCAAGCAAAAACTGTTCTAAGCATTTCTTGCCCCATCCCTGTCATTGCATATCACTTTAGCCTTTACAGGGGTTTAATCTGGCTCACAAAAATGTATGGAACACTTACCAGTGTACACACACACACACACACACACACACAATCAAATGGAAAGTAAAACATTTGAGACAGAGAGGGAGAAAGAAAATAGAAACAAAGAAAATGGGGGGAGATCCCACATAGAATTCAAACCTGATTCTCTATGTTCACATGGGCCAGACAACCTTGGCTTACAGTAGCCACCAGAAAGAGACACAACTCCTTTCCCAATTTAGAATAATCATGTTGTGAACTGACAGGTGATCTCTAGTGAAAGCGGCTAATTTAGTTTCTACAAGAGTGTGTGCCTTCAGTATACAAGGTGAAATGTAAGCAACACAGTCTTCAGCAATGCCCAAACATTTGAAAAGAATCCTGAAGACATCTTCCTCTGCGTTGAAGTATCACTGAGCGTGGGACAACTCCAAATCCTAAAATGGAAATTGTTAGTGATTCTTCCAACATGTTCCAGAATTCTAAAATAAGCATGTACTCCTCTACGACTGTCCATCAGCATCTGTGGGAGACTGCTTCCCCGTGGGTACCAAATCTGAAGATGCACAGGCCTTACATAAATGGCGTAGTACTTTGTAGAGAGCCTCCGCACACCCTCCCATAGGCTCGAAACTATCCCTTCATTACTTGTAATACTTCACACTATGTAAATGCGACGGAAATAACTGCTCCACTGAGTTTACCAGAGACGACATAAAAGAGGCCACACATGTTCCATGAGCTGCAGCTGTGTCTCAATAGTTTGATAGGTGATAGATGGAATCCATGGATGATGAATGTGAAGACAGAGGGGACAGATTTTTATTTTCACAGTCTTTAATTTGGAGGCTAGGGAGATGGCTCGGTGGTTAAGAGCATGTATGGTGTTGGCACAAGGACCTGAGTTCGAATTCCTAGCATCCAGTAGAAATTCAGGCATAGCTACACATTTTGGTAACCCCAGCATGGTAGGGTGGGAACAGTGGCAGGCATATCACAGGAGCTCCCTGATCAGACAGCCTAGCCAAGCCATGAGTTCCCAATTTAGAGAGTCCCTGTCTCAGGGCAATATGACAGAGCTATGGAGAAAAACAATGGGAGTCTTGCTCTGGACTCTATATCCACCTCTATAAACATAGGCACACAGTTCCAATATTCATAGCTTCTCTCTCTCTCTGTCTCTGTCTCTCTGTCTCTCTCTCTGTCTCTGTCTCTGTCTCTCTCTCACACACACACACCATAGTGTTTTTAATTAAAAACTTTTTAAGAAAATAAGTATTCTTGAATTTAAAAAAAAATGAAACAAAGAAAGCAATAACTCTCGTCCACCTGGCATCCCTCCAGTTTAGTATGGCTCAGGCCTGTTTCAGAGGAGGGCTCTGTCCCCCCACTCTTGCTGATTTGGGACCAGAAAGCCTGGTTTTAAGGAGAGAGATTGGGCAAAGGTCAGTCTAAGACTTGGAACCTTAGGGTCCAGGAAATCATCACTTTGGTGCTGAGGCCCCTGGTGAATGGTGCTGACCATTTGTGACAGGGATGGAGCTGTACAATTACACACCTAATCCAACAGTATGACTAACTCACACTCGGGGTTTTCTTGCTCATTGTTTTATGCCTGTATATCGTACACAGCCAGAGCTGGTAAGAAATTACCATTTGTCAAACACGGTGCTTTGCCACCAAGGTCAGATGGTACAGATAATCTGGGCTACCTAGCCAATCGTTTGCCAGCTGAACCTCACCCATCACATTCCAGTCTTAGGAGTTTCAACAGGCAAGTGAGAGAGATTCAGATGTGGAGGCCAAGCTCCTGAGCATGCATCAAGGGAAACAAATTAAAAATTGAAAGAGGAAACTCAACAGCTGGTGTCTGGTATTGGTTTGGTCCCACTGTTGCAGAGATAAACATCTGGATAGCTCAAGACAAACACAGCATTGGACTCAGAACAGGCATGGCAGCTTCATCCTGTGTGCTGCTATTTCAGCGTAAAACCTGTGTTCTGTGCAGAGTGAGGCTCAAACAACTCTTAGACACTGCTCTGTGTTGGAGGGATCCCTCGCTTCAAGGGGACCCAACACCCTGGCAGGACTTTCTCTAAGGAGACCAGTTGACACCGTAGGTAGCTCTAGGCAAAAAGGCTCAGGCTGAACTGCTGCTACCTGTGAGAGTTAGGGGGATCGGGACTCAGGTCCTCGGACCTAGTTCACTAAAACAGTAGTGTTAGATTGTCACAGCCAGAGTAACATCTGGTAGTGACTTAGAAGAGGCACTGTCCTTACGTGGGAACACTTAAGTTGAGTATGTAGAGTCCATGTGGCTACCCAGCTGCCACTGACAGCTGCTTTGCTTCCTGTCTGCCAACCAAAATCCCTCCTTGAGGCTTGATTTTGCTCAGGGTGAGGGAGAGATGGATTCTTTGGTAAGATTAGCTGGCTTCCTTGTGGTGAGAGCTGGTTTACTGATTAGTTTTGTCAACTTGACACAACATCGAATCACATGAGCAGAGTGTCAGGGAAGGATTGTCTACTTTGATTTGGCCTGTGGATATGTCTGCGGGGATTGCCTTCACTAAATGATATGGGAAGACTTGCCCACTGTGGGCAATACCATCCCCTAGGCAGGGGTTCCCGAAATGCCTAAAAGGAGAAACTGAATGTAAGGAAGCAAATGGGTGGGCAGGGTGCATTTGTTGATTTTCTAGTCTTGCCTGTGGATGTGAACAGCTCCCTCAAGTTCCTGCCACCTAGACTTTCCCACATGGTGAACTGCCACATAAAATTATGAGCTAAACCCTTTCCCCACTAAGTTGTCAGGATGTTTTCTCATATCAACGGGAATGAAACTGGAACACTGCAATCCAACAGCTATGCAGGATATGTGACTGAACAGAATGGCTGGGTCCATGCCTTTCCACCTGAAGCAAAGGAACAGGGCTGACGCAGTGCCTGCAGGGCTCACAGCATGCTCTCCATGGTATTACTGATGGTACATGGAGAGCAGGGCAGTGGTCTGGGGAGTGGTTGGCCCTACGCACCCCAGTTGTATACTCCCAGGCATATCAACCTCCCTGACCTCTTGACCTGTTTATACTTCAGGCCTTGTCTTTTCATCTTGTGCTGTCACTGGAGTAAACTCACCGCTCTAAGTTGTCTCAGGATCTCTCAGCTTGTTTCCCCCTCTGAGTAGCCACCCCCTCCCAGGTAGCTATACAACACCAGTGTTAGCACCCCACTCTCAAAATATCCTTGTCCTACAAAGTTTGCCCATATTCGTTAACTTGGTATTTTCAGGCCAGACAAGCTGTCTTCAGTCAACCTTCTAGGCTTTCTTTGAGCCCAATGCCTTGGTGTTCTTGGCCCTCGGCCTCGTTGGACAACCATCCAGAGTCCCATAATGCACTATGTTCTGCTCCCACAGCTTGCTTTCCTTAATGACGTTATTTCCTCCCTTTGGCTTTTAAGATGCTAATTCACTTTTGAAAATGGAAACTAAATGGGGATGTCTAGTTAACCCTCAAATGTGTTCTGTCTTAGGCACTCTTCTTAGCTGACCCACCAAGAATTCCCTTTTTTCCTCTGGTCAGATTTTGTTTGTTTGTTTGTTTGTTTGTTTGTTTGTTTCTAACACAGCATATTGCTATGTAACACAGGCTTTCCTTGAGCCCATGATCCTCCCGCCTCAGCCTCCCAAGGCCTGGAAGGCACCACCACATTTAGCCTTTTTCTATTTTTTTTTTTTTTGGTACTTGTCATTGAACCCAGGGCCTAAGCAAGAATTCTACCACCAATCAGTGCCTGTGTTTGTTTCCCACCTCATCAGACAAAACCTCTGGCCCAGAGTTGATGCTAGGACCCCTCAGCTCGTTCTGATGAAGCACACTGGCACTGGCTGTAATGGCCCTGAACAGAAACAGCTATAACATCCATACCAACCCTGCCACACTGTGTCTGCCATAGCAAGAGGAATGTATGTTCTCCTGGTAAACCATCGAGTGCCATAGGAGTTCACTGAGAATGGACTGTCTCAGACCCAAGCATGCTTGTCTCAAAGTGTCCTCAAGACCCCTCTTCTGTGATAAGCTGCCAGCCCCCAAACTCTGTGATGAGGAGGGTAAAACAGGCCAAGAGTAAAAGCATTGTAGTCTTGAGAACAACTAAAAGGGAAACTACTTCCAGTAGATGCTACTACGGTTCACCCCATGATATTAAAGTGCCTGCAGTGGGAAAGAGAAGCGGGAAGTTCAGCCTTTGGGAATTATGAGTGTCTCAACTTGCCCAGTCCATCTCTGTTGCATGCTTTGTATTCCAGTCTAATGGCCTTTTGATATGTACACACTGCATGCTATTTCTCCTATACTTTAGCTTGCTATATATTTAAAACTCACTCATTCAAAGTTGAAAGCATGACTTTCATAGATCATTCTCATGACCAAGTAGAACTGCCACCATATGTGTGGAAGGCATGACCTCACTCTTGTCACCCAAGCATACCCAGACCCAGAACCCAACCCCAGTTGTCTCTAGAACAAAATCTACTCATAACCCAATGTGAAAGAGCGACAGAAATCTTCCTTACAGAATGAGAAGAGGAAATAGATGACAGTGGTTCCCACATCCAGCAGCAAACCACCCGCAAGTGCTCATCAGCCCCTCTCCTGGTTCACAAAGGACCCAGCAGTCCCCCTGTCTTCTTTCTTGTAGCAACTGACCTTGTCAGCTTCTCTGTCCTCCAAAGGGTCAGCTTCCATTCCCTCTCTTTTGAACTTAGCCTTCAGCTAACACCAACATGACTTTATGGCCTGAGCTCACAGAAGGTCCCTTGGATTCCAGGGTCCTGTTCTCCTACCAGATTATTTGGCTAGTCCCTTGAGTTCCTTAAGCAGGGCACACAGTGCCTTCCCCTCTCCCTCCAGTGGTGCGTGAGGCATCTATCCCACACACTGCCAGGAAGGATTTGAGTAAGTGAGACTCTCATCACCTCCTCACTGGAGAAGCAGCTTCTGGGGAACCATGTGTAAAACCCCAAGTCCTAGCTTTATCTTTGATCCAATGGCAGATGAGGTCCCTACTCTTGACGGAACCCCCACTTCAAGCCCAGGAAGGGTGACCTGCACAAAACATGTGTCAGAGCCACTGGGATAAGTCACCCGAACACATCATCAGGCAACTCCTGACCCAGAGCAGCCCAAGAAAGCCACCAGTCAGTGCTGCGATAAGAAAGGAGCCCACCTAAAGCAGGCAGAGGGTTGGCAGAAGTGGACAACAGTCCCCATCTGCCCAGTTCTTCCCTACTCTGCACTGAGACAATGGTAACTCCTACAACCTTCTATTCCCTGAAAAGTGATGGAGACATCACAATCCTGCTTATAACACACACATACAAACTAAAATACACTCACTACATATATACTATAACACACACATGCACACTATAATACACTCACCACATATATGCTATATCACACACACATACAGGAACTGCTCATAGTCTCCATATGAGCACTGCATGAGCTAGTTGACACAGTGCAGATGAAGACACTGCACCCAAGCAGACTGCTAGAGGATCGTAGTAACTTGTACAGGACAACACCCTCCATCTCCTCCTGCTCTCTCTCAGACAGGGTGTGGTAAGGATAGAGAGACTCCTAGATCCTGGATTAACAAGCTCTAAACATATTTCTGGTTTGTGTTACTATGCCCCATCATTTATGCTGAGATAGTACAGGTATAGTGTTTGTGTGCACACGTGTTTTTGTTCATGTATGTGTACATCTGTTTTACTGACAGAGACAGTTCAGTTCACCCCCCAGGCAGGTTGTGAAAGTATGATACTGGCTCACTTGCTGCAGACGCCCCCATAATATGATAAACTTGGACACATGTAAAGAGTACCATGCTGATCCATGATCTCAGGGGAGCAGTGGCCACTCATCCAACTTGGCCTCGAGAAAACTCAGAGCATCATCACTCCTCCCAAGCAAACCCCTTTCCCGGATGCAAGACCACCTCATATGAGAGGGGCCAAGGACTCACCAGAACTCTGCCTGTCAGTGTCTGGGCAGATATCATCACCCCTGCCCAGTCCTTCACGGAAGTCATCCAGCCGACCTCGGCTGCCACCACCTCCTCTTTTTCGTCCACTGGTTTGAGGGTACCATCTGCCTGGCTGGAGCCATTATTTATCTTCTGGGCCTCCTGGCAACAGAGAGAATCAGAGTTGAGTCAATAGGAAACAACCAGATTTAAATAAGATGTTCACCTATACAGAGTCAGAAGCCAAAGGGGTTCCCAGATGAGGGAATGTGACTTAAAGATAAAGGTTGGGGAGGAGAGATGGTTAAGGATTTTATTTTCTTTAGTTTGGCTTAAAAAATCAAGCTGTGGAGGTTGCTTAATGGCTAAAGCACTTTCCGTGCAGCTGGGGGATGTGAGTTTAAATCCCTCAAACCTATGTAAGAGCTGGGCACAGCAGAGCGCATCTGTGACTCCAACACTCTTACATAGAGATGCAAGGCAGGGACAGGAAGAGCTCCAGAAACACATGACACACGGGTCAACAAGCCTGGCAGCAGACACAATAGAGACCAGCAAAAGAGGTGTCCTGTCTCAAACAAGGTGGACAGACAGGACTGGCACCCAAGGAGGCCCTCTGACCTCCACAGGCACGCTCTGGCACACAAAGGATCCCTTTTGAAATTTCCTTTTAGAATACTCTTGGAACGGAAAGAATACTGGCATTTTCTCTGACCTCTTTAAAGGCAAAGCAACAAACCTGCCCCTGGTCACAGAGGGTTAAAGAGGGGGTGCAGTCAGCACAAAATTGTCTCCGCACAAGTCATTATACCTTCATAGTGCCAACCCCATTTCTCTTTACCAATTTCCCATCTTTTCTCCTGTCTATGGCATTCAAGGGGGACTCATGATGGACCCACAATGGTTCTAGCAATACAGACTGTTGGATCGGGCATTTGGGCAAGACCCCTGGAAAGACCCTCTTGGGCCAGGGATAGGCAGATGATCTCTGTCAAGGCAATATGGCGCAAGCATAGTACATTTGCTGAAACAGGTAGGGGACGGGATCCATCCCTGAAAAGGAAGACAGCATGGAAGAAAGATGTGATGGAATACCAATGTCTGCATCTGAATGCCTGGTCCAGCGGTGCCTACAGTCCAGATCCCTGAGTTACAAGAGATAGTAAACTCCCCCTTCAGAACTTGAAATATGCTTGAAGAAAGAAGGCCTCAGATCTCCAAACCCCACCTTTGCACACAATGTGTCCCGAGGCCAGGATGCTCCCATCCTGGCCTCTGTCTCCTTAGATTTTTCACTCATACCCTCCCCACTTCCCAATAAAGTCTTTCTCACTATTCTCTGAAAACGTCATGCCAACTGCTTTGCTTTGTTGTTTCCCATAACAATAATATACTCTATAATTCACTTACTTATTTCATTTACCACTCCTAATCCAACACTGCTGTCAGCTCCTATACCTAACACAGTCTTAAGCACAAAGCTAGCACAATAAACATTGATGAAGCTAGGCATGGCGGTACACACCTATAATCTCAGGAGGCCTAGGCAAGAGGATTGTCCACAAGTTAAAAACTAGCCTGGGCCACAGAGTCCAAGCACACAAACCAAAAACTACAACAAAAAAGCAATCAAAACTTTGAATGAATGGATACAAAGAAATCTGAGTATCTGTTCATTGTCACCTCCAGAGCCTGGGTTTCGGATACCAGATGAAATATAGGCTTCTCAGCCCAATTTGAATTTTAGATAAACAAATACCTTTATAAATATGTCCAAAAATGCATGGCTTTTACATACAATAAAGGCTCATCATTCATCTAAATCAAATTTAACTAGACCCATGCTCAAACACCCACTGAGATTATTAGTGTGGATGGAGATAGAAAAATATGTGAGTAAATTATACTCATCATTTATAATCCTGGTATCAATTTACAAAGAGAAAAACACTGGGGATCATTGTGTTTTGGCCTGAAGTGAGACTGGGAAGTGGGAATGAAATCAGAGGTGGAAACCTCCCGAAGGAGAAGGGTGGGCCCAGTGAGAACAGGGAAGCAGAAGAGTGGGTTTGCAGAGGTTCCCGATGCCTGCTCCTCTCTCACTGGCCAACCCTGGCTCAGATAGAGTAGGGCTGAGAAGCTGGGCTGTAGGACTGAATGCCCATGGTATTTTAGCCCCCAGTGTTTGAAGCTGTAGGAGCTGGAACACCCACAGTGGGAGCCTGGGAGGGGGAGGCCTCAGACCATCTGCTGATTTGTGTAATATCTGCCTCTCAAACCTACTAGGCTAGTCTTATTGGCCTCCTAGCTCTGGTCCTGGGGCTGAGATCCAGGAAGATAGGATGTGATCCTTGGCAGCCATGGTAATCAAGGTGCATATTCAAAACTGAAATCTAGCCCTGTCTCAACTTCAGAGACTACCCTGTGAGATGGGGGAAAATATTGTTTGCTCTGTGGAACTACACGATGCCCAATGGCACGTAGCAGACTCGGTTACTAAGTCCAGAAGGCCTACCCCTGCCTCACATTGTACACTCACTCTGAATGTGGTGGTTCAGTTTTGAGTCAGCACCAACATCAAAGCACAAGGTACACTAAATTACTCAGGGTGTCAGATCCACTCTAGAAACTGCAGATTTACCTGGTGGTCAACACCTGAGGTCAACCTAGGGAACCATAGGCCTTGTCCATCCAAAACAGACCACAGACCTTAACTCCAGCACAACTGCTACTTTCAGAACTGACCTGTGAATGGTGAGGGCTGAAGGAAGATAGACTTTCAACCCAGCATTCTTGTGTTGGCTTCTATTTGGCTGTTTTTGAGACAGGGTCTTGAGTAGCTTCAAGTGCCTCAAACTAGATCTGTAGACAAGGATGACCTTGAACTTCCAAGCTCCTGAGATTAGAGGTATACTACCACTTCTAGTTCATGCCAGACTAGAAATCAAACTCAGGACTTAGAGCACTCTAGGCAAGCAGACTACCAACTGTGCTACACATAACAGCAGACAAACGGGCTCTGGCCACCAGGAGGCCCAATTTCCTGCTGCTTGAGCCTGCTGCCTCAAAGGACAGACACTTTTCAGCATGGGAAAGGCCCAGAGGCAGGAGTTCCCTGCAGCCCCCATGGTTTTAATGCATCTATAATTCACAGCGTAAGAGGTACACAGTGCATAGTATGCTATTCCTCCAACCCTCTTACCTATTGTTTTACAAGGCATTCATTATTTTAATTGCTTTATGATAGGCAGGGAAAAACACAAACTAACGGAGATAATGCCCTTGTTATTATTTGCTTATACTAGATGTTGTGAGCTTAATTACCACGTGTGGGAGGCAGGACTGGGGGAGGGGCCACAGAAACAGGGAGCTACATCAAGCCCTGTGCCAGCCTGCCAGGTGCTAGGGGTTTCTGTGCCCGAAAGGCAAAGACCTGCAAGACTCTACTAATGTTACGCCGGAGGAAAGTGGGTGGGACCTGGAGGGGCCCTGTTGAAGGCATGCAGGAGGTAAGGGGTGTTCAGTTAGAGCTTATTAAAGCAGCAGGGTTTCCATCTATGGAGCCAGAATTGGATTTCAGCAGCTAGAACGTAAAAGTTTTCCATGCTTTCTTACGCTCTCTAAGAAGTCCAGCAGATCAGTGGGATTTCACAGGCCATTTTAAAACTCCAGTAACTGAGAGCTGTCACCTGGGACAGCAGAGAGCCCACTAGGACATGGGTGCCCTCTACTCCCATGGGTCACGTTCATAACTCCTCTGTGCGAAGCAAGGAGAAGCGCCCATCTCTGGGAAGGTGTGAGGCATAGTGGTTCATGCGGTGCTCGGTTCAAACCACAACTGCCACAGCTGCCTCCGATGCCGTTTCAGCCTCTGGGCCCTGGAAAGGCCACCGGTCCAACATGAGCCTCCATGAGTGACAAGAGAACAGAAAACAGGTGACTTCTGCATGATAGTACCCTCTGGCTGGGCAACTGGCTCTCAGGACCAGGCACTTCTATTGCTGCCTGGGTCCAGCAAGAGGGTGGGACTTCGTCCATGACAGTCAGGGAGGAACTCCCATACTAGGGGGATCAGACCAAGTGTTCTCTTAGATGCACCCTGACCTCCAGCTCCATTACACCAACTGCTCCCTTCCAAGGAGGAGAGACAGGCCAGAGCGAGGCAGTTTCTGGGTCACAGGACTTCATTCTTCCTTCTGCATTCCATGGCACAGTGCCTCAGAGGCGAGATGCAGTTCCTGAATGGCAAAGCTCCTGCCCAGCTAACCCAAGCTTCCCACTTTCCTACAAAGGATTCGAACACTCTCCAGAAAGGGTGAACCTGGTATTGGCCAGAAAATCACCATATGACCCTCTCCCTGACCCCCAAGGGAGACAGTCTCTGCAGACTTCTGACTATACGGCTACAGTCTCAGGGGGACCAGACAAAATGCACAGACATAGAGGGAAAGATGTTTAGGGAAGGAGAAAGGGACATGTAAAAGAGACAGAGAAGCAAAGCCCCAGTATCCACCCTGGGAGGATTCCTGAATAAAGAGGCACACATCCCTATCTATCCCTGACGCTGCCTGCACCCCTTGGCCAGGCACAGCTGTATACTGGGCTTGCATCTGGCCTTGGTGATAGAGGCTATGTTTAGAGAAAGTTTCCGAGCCAGGCAATAGGCATAGGAAGCTGGAGGACACTGGAGAGCAGAACACACTCAGTACCCACCTCCCACCACCACCACCACACACCCTAGTGGCCCTTTCCTACCTTCTCTTTATTCCTTTTCATCTTGTTCCCACCATGACGTCACCTGTGGCCAATGGCCTGATTGGACCCCAGTCACCGGTGGTCAGCATACAGACCATCTGTTGGGAATTTGAGAATTGCTACCAAACAGCAATGCAACTTAGGAATACGCCTCAGAATGTTAAGCATAGAAGCCAGACTCACAAAAACAAATACTATATTTTCTCTCATGTATAAGATCTAGATTTGAATACACACAAACACACACACACACACACACACACACACACACACACACACACACACACACACACCATGAAAGGAGAAGGACAATTTGAGGGGAAGAAGGGAACCAGTATGAAGGGGAAATGGAAAAGAAGCCTATGTACAAATACATAAATGTAAACGCCATGGTGGAACCTATTGCTTTTGTATGCTAATTTTTGTAAAGAAACACTAAAAAAGAAAGGGGCTTGGCAACTTCTTAGGATACTGTCCCTCTTCCTGGCTACACAGACAAGAAACAAAGGGCTATGAACTCGCCCGCGTGGCTCTCACCCAGGCTAGCCCAGTGAGGTCCCAGTGCACCGAGTCAGGACAAAGAGCCTTGAGAAGAGAGATGCTGAAGTCCAGAGGCTGAAGTCCAAGATCAGTTCTTGGGGGTGGCTTTAGGTAAATTATTTCATGTCCCCAAACCCTTGTATGCTATTCTGTAAATGGTGTATTCCACCTGTCCTGCCCAGTGGCTCTTGCAGAGGCCCTGGTCACACAGAGCAGAGCAGTCCCCCAGACACCACTGTTTGGTAAGCAGGACAGTGAGGCACCCTTATCCTCCAGTACTGGTAAGAACTGGGGCTGCTCTAGGGGAGGAGACTCACACCCCAAAGCCAGCAGCAGCTTCTCGGAACACAAAGCTGGTGTGTTTAACTCTATCTTGCTGCAGAAGGCACAGTCAGGGCCCTTTCTTTTCTTACCACAGAGATGTTGCAATGACAAGTCCAGACAGAAGCCTTGTGCTAGAAAAACCCCCTGGCAGGGTGCAAGCAGCTGTCACACCTCTCCTGCCCCTGCCTGCTCAGGCTCTCTCCCTGACCAGGACGAGCACACAGACCCGTGTGGCACAGTCAGGGGCCAAGGTCACCTTAGGCACCACACCTCAGCAGGTAAGTTGAGGTGGGGAGCCAGCTGGTCCAAGGGACTGAAGAGGCCCACCCCAGGAGGGAGCTGCGAGCCTGAAATGGGTTTGATTACACCTCAGGCTTTGGTTCCTGGTCCTTCGTCCCCTGCCTGAAGAGTCACTTAGGCCATGGTCATCTGGAAAGGAGAATATAGACTCACTTTGTCGCCCTCACCAACACCCTTCTGAAGCTGCCCTTTCCTTTCTGCAGAGAAGTCATGTCACACTGTGCCAACTATCCAATCGGCCCCACTACTCTCTGTCATCAGAATGTCATTGCAGCCGCGCGGGATTCCTTGTGCTCCGGGACCTTCCTGGGCTACTTCTATTTAGAGGCTACTGTAACTGGTTGCTCTCTTGGCCCCAGTATCCACACACTGGTCTCCAGGTGTCGGTTCAGACCCTTGCCTGATGCCTGAATCCTTTCCTGACCACCACACTGGAAATAAATCTGTGCAGGTAGGATGTTCATGGCCACCTGGAAACCTATGCACTTTGATCACTATAGTGAATGAAACCCCACAGTGCAGACCGCTGTTGCTTTTTACAATTTAAACACTACAGGCTCCAGTAAGAACAAATCAATTTTAATGGAGTGGGGGAAAGAAGAGAAAAGCTGGGAAGGAGAAGGGAGAGGGACAGGAAGATAGAAGAGAAGAGTAGGAAAGGGGACGAAGAGGGAGCAGGATAGAAAGGAAAGAGAGAAAGGCAGGAGGGAAACAAGGAGGAAAGAGAAAGGGTGAGAGGAAGGAAGGGAAAGGGAGAGAGAAGAGGAAAGGGACTGGGAAGGAGGAAGAGAAGTAGAGAGAATGGAAGAAAGGGAGAACCTAAGAGGAAGAGGTAGGTGAGGGAGGAGGGCCAAGGAAGAGAGCTGCAGCGCAGGATCTAGATTATATTAGCAAAGAGCTCCGCCTCAACAACACTGGCTGCCATTATGAGCACGATCGCAGCAGTCCTATGAGGTAGGTGCTAATGTCCTCATTTAACAGATACAGCTCTAAGCAGCTGGCCCAAGAAGACAACTGGCAGAATTTAAACCCCACTGACTGACAACAAAAGGGGGGGGGGCATGGCACAAATCTGTCCTGCCATCCCAGGGGCAGGGGAGTGGTAGAAAGGAATTAATAGGAGGGTGACTGACACGGTTAAGGTCTGTCAACATTATGAGTGTGCACTGCACCAGCTTCTGGCACTGCACGCTCCACAGGGGACCTTCCTCAAGGTCTTTATACCTCAGGACCTTGGCTAAACCAAGGTCAGAAGAACACCATCCTTTGTGCTCTAAGAACCACTACAAAACCCTACTTTAAGGCATCAAATGTTGAACTGGAAATGAACATGGGCACTGACAGGCTAGGCAGCCCTCCTGCTGAGAGCTGACATTCTCCATGCAGAAGATCTGACTTTATCCCTTGTCCTTCACATCCACAGAGGCCGAGCTGCTCTCTGGCCAGGGCTTCGGTGTGCTAGGCCTGTCCCTGGCTGGGTCCTACATAGCCTGAGGTACTTGGGTGAGGCTATGATCTGAAGGAGAACCACTTGTCCTTCTCCCTCTGGACCATCCAAGGGGCTCGAGGCAGCCCCCATCCTGGGGAATCGTAAGCTGGAGCCTCTCCTCGGGGCCCTGGGACTAATGGATGGAGCAGATGCTTCACTCCAGAGAGCCCTTGTAGCAGGCAGGACCAGGAGACTTGGATATCCTTTCCTCATTTTCCATCCCCGCTCTGAGTTTATTGCTGCATCGGCCTTCTTTATTGCTCCTAGCCATGCCCCTGCCTTCCTCTGGTCTCCTCCCCATCTGTCAAGCTGAGTCAGGAACCTGCACACAGATGCCCTCAGCTGGACACACAGCTCAAGGGCCTTCTGTCTTGCCAGAGGAATCGTGACAGGTGCAGAACTGGACCTGACCTTGGGAGGCCTGTGCAGGCAGTGTCAGACTTAGTGGTTTCTCTGGACAGAGTCCTCACCAGGGTAACAAGAAGTACTAAGTCCAAACCCAGAGTTCTTTGACCTAGGAGGCGCAGTCTCTGTGAGGGACCACAGAGGACGATGCAGGGAGAACAGAGGACGCAGGCCCAGGCTCTGTGACAATCTCATCAAAGAGTCTTTGAATGGTTCATCCTATCAAGGTTCTGTGCCACTTGCTCTTAAGTGAATACAGGGATTTTTTTTTTTTTTGCTGTTTTTTGTTTGGTTGTTTATTTGGTTGTTTTTTGTTTGGCAGGGGGTGAGTCTGAGATGTCCATATGCCTGTTTCATATTTATTTAATGAGAATGACCATGACATTCTGAAATAGCCTAAAAACCCTGAAATATCATTAACTCAAAATATCCCACCCCCAAGAGGGAGCATCTCTATGGCAAACCGTCGTCCTGGTCTTGCGCCCCTAGGGTTCCCCAGACCTACGAACAGAAGAACTCTGCTCCTTTCATGCCCACCCCACTGCTAGTGATGGAAGAGGAAGCCCACCATGGTATTTCAAACATCCTGAGCGGCGGGACAGCAGACCATAGGCATTTCCCCAGGTACCAGTAATCCTGCATATTAGGGCATTAGGCAGATTACCGAAAGCAGCTCAAGCAAGTAAAGCATAATGTGGGTGCCGCCAGCTGGGGTGTTTGTGGCCAGAGTTCTGTGAATGGAAGGCTGAGAGGAGGTAGACACTGCAGGAGATAACTGTGGCAGAGGAGTCCTCAGGTCCCAGCCAGAGCTGGTGAGGGAGGGAAGCAGAGCTCATGTCTGCCCTTGGGAAGTCATTGTGCATCCTTTCCCTGGCTACACAGACCGTCCTATGTATTTATGGCTGCACAAAAACCCATTGCCACAGATCTTGGGGACCCTGTATGAGACCACCCTGAATATCCAGCTGGTGTTCTCTTTAACTATTGGGCCATGGCTCCAGGGATGGGCACCTTGTTCACAGATTTGGCCCACAGAGGCTTAAAAAACAAGCCCAGATGAAGCGTATCGTTTGGGAGTCAGAAGACCACCAGGGAGGGCCAGGTGTCCCTACCATAGCTCTCATGTTTCAGGCTTTTCCACCAGTGCTGTCCGGGGGTACCAGATGCACACTTTCTCCAAAACACCTGTGTGCTCTGTGGGAGCCACTGTACTTGAGAGGACTGGTGGGACAAAGGTGACAGTCACGAAAGGCCAAGCGACCTTTAGCAAAAGGTCAACATCTCCGCCTCACCCTCTTGTGTCTCGGAATCAAAGAAGAGGAGCTGAGGAGCTGTGTGAGCAGTCCCCAAGGGTCTTGTCTGGGGCTGAGCCACCTTGACCTTGTAGCTTGGACTATGGATGGATCCCTCGTTGCATTTGTTCCGGGCTCAGCCCTGTCCACTGAGTGTCATTTCCCTCGCTGGGGACATAAGGAGGGAAGGCAGCGATCCTTGCAGCTTTTCACAGAGAGCTCTCTAAGCCCCTCCTAGTCCACTAAGGAGCATGGAGTAGCTGGCTCTTGGAAGATTCTTATTCAAATAGCAGGCGGAGTTTCCTGTGTGGTTATTTATATCAGAGAGTGAGCCCATTCTTGGGAGTAGCCAAGCTGAACTTTAAGTTTGATCTAGTCTTAGAGGCCAGGTTTTCTTTCTATTTCATGATGCCCAGATAGACACAATATGCCAGAAAAAAAAATCAGGTAGGTGTTCTCTGTCAATAATACTGGCATGATTGTCTTATACTTGGCAGTTTCTAAAAATACAACATAGTATGGACTCCTAAATTAGGCTATAGTCAGACACGTATGAAAAGGGATTTGGAGAAACATCCTCAGATAGGGGCTTCCAGGCTGATACATGAAGCATTAAACATGTTCTCAAACAGCAGCCTGTGGCACTTGCAATTAACAAAGTATCCCTCAAGCTTTAGTGATGAATACTTGTATTTTTCAAGAATTATGATGACTAGCTCCTTCAATTAGTTTAATAAGGGGGGAAAGTGACAGCTTCGAGTTTGCTGTTGGGGCCTTGGAGATCCGGAATAGATTAACAGATATCTATGACTCTTTTGGCATGTCCAAGACAGCCAGCTGACCTGCCAGAATTCAGACAGAACTGTCGGTCTGTAAGGCAGCCCCATGGTCCACCCCCTCAGCACCACCTGGTGAGAACAGCTCCACACTGGCTAAACAGGAAACCACCGGTGAAGGACAAGCTCACACATCTAATCACAGCGGCAGGTCTGAAGCCGGGTCGGAGGTTCAGCTAGGTTAGTAACGGAGACAATGGTCCGAATGCTTTGTGCTGTCACCGTGAATGCTATTACCAACACCACAAATGACACTCTACTCTTCCCATATTAAAGACGAGCAGTCGAAGTGCAAAGTAGGTCCCTATGAAGCACAGTGGTCTTACAGAGCCAGAAGCTCATTTCCCACAAATCCCCTTTCCTTGTGAGTTGCATTTTATTTATGGGGACGTCCATTGTCCCAAGGAAACCATGTAACTCTAGAAAACTGTTTTCTTTTCTGAAAAAGATGAAGATGACTCTCAGAGTCACGATGCCAGGGACCTTGGAACATGCATGACCTTTAGGAACAAGGAGATGAACATCATAGGAGCTACAGACTTGAAAATCAAGGCAATCGTAAGAGACTGATGCAGAATCCCCACAAATGAAAAAATGGCTGAAAGAGGTTTGAGACAGCCAGGCCATCTTGTCTGAGTTGCAAAAGTCCTGATCGTTGGGCGCACTTTACTGAACTGTGCAACCTTAATTGAGTCACTTCACATAATCCTACCCTTGGTTTCTTGTCTCTTGCTGCTTCCTCCCTGAGTATGTGATGTGACCAGCTGTTTCACGTACCTGCTGCTGTGACATACCCATCTGATGGGCTGTGACTCGGAACTGTGAGACAGAAAAGCCTGTCCTCCTTAGTTGATTGTGGTGGATATTTTGTCACAGAAACAAAGAGAGTAAAATAATGGAAAAACTGAAGGTCCTGAGGAGTAGGGGGTCTTATAGGTGTTAAATGGGTCTATTAACAGGCTGGAGAGATTGCTCAGCAGTTAAGAACACTGACTGCTCTTCCAGGGACCCAGGTTCAATTCCCAGTACCCTCATGGGCAGCTCACAACTGTCTGTAACTCCAGTTCCATGGGATCCAACACCATCATACAATATGCAAGCAAAACAACAATGCCCATAAAATAAATTATTTTTTTAAATGGGTCTGTCCAGTGGTTCAGAAAGGCCATAGCCTCCTCATGTCCTACCTTCTCTTAGCTCTTAGACAACTGGCCACCAGGCCTCCAGAGCAAAGTCCCAGAGAGAGAGACAGGAAAATGGTCAAGAGTGAGAAAAGGAGAGAGGGAAGTAAGCCCAGTGACACCACTGAGATGGAGCTAATTGGGCCTGATGGGACCTCACACTGCATAGTAGGTTTTGTAGGTTAGCTCACGGGTGCTCTGGCTTCATAGGAGCCACATGGAACCCAGAATCACACTGTCCAGGATGCTATCTGGAATGAAGAAGGCAGCATAACTAAATGGAGAAAGCCAGTGAAAGACAGATGATGCTCTCTCCAGGGAAGAGCTGTCCTTTTCTCTGACATTATGCCATCACTTCTTTGCTGGGTATTAACATGCCCTTTGAATAAAATGACAATGATGGCAGAGCTGGCATTTGACAGTTTCTTTGTTAGGCCTTTGCTTGTCAAAATAAGAAGCTGGCAACCCTGTGAAATTCTCTCAGTGTTTTAAAGTTTAATTGACTCTCCCAGGAAAAGTCTAGGCATCACTTACTAGTCCACACTCTCATTCTACAGATGGGAAAATGAAGGCACCCAGATGTCACAGTCAAGGAGGCCAGGTCTCTCTCCGACATGGAGCTCAGGATGTGTTTGTCACTTGTCATTACCAGAAAAGCCAGACACTGGGGAACAAATTCTTGGGCCTCAGAGGTTTAAATGTCAGTGATCATTGCCCACAGAGCAGAAGGAAAATATCACATGCTTCCAGAGCTTATAGCAGTGATTCTCAACCTCAATGCTGTGACCCTTTAATTCAGTTCCTCATGGTGTGGCGACCCCCAGCAATAAAATTATTTTGTTGCTAACGTCATAACTGTATTTTTGCTATTGTTATAAATTATAATGTAAAAATCTGATATGTAGGATATTTGATATATTATCCCCATAAAAGGGCCATTCAAACCCAAAAGGGTTGCAACCCACAGGTTGAGAACCATTGGCTTAAAAGTCACTCCCCAGGACCCTCAGTTTCCAGCATCATGTGCTTTTGCTATTACTATCACAGGAAATACACAGAACTAAGACAGCATCCCTGAAAACGCTACAGTTCTCCCAGTGGCCATGCCACGTTGGAGAGGCACCAGCTCACTGTATGCATGGTGAATGACAAAAAGGAACTTCTCTACAAAGAGGAAGAATACGGAGAAGAGACAAGTAACGCACAGACAACCTAAGTCCCTGCCCAGTGTCTGAAGTGACACAGAGCCTTCCACCCCTTTGCTACTCGCTCTGGTCCTTGCAGTTAGTTCCTGGCAATATCTTCTCCACACTGTATTTGTTCCCTGGCAATCACCATGAAAGAATAGCTCCACGAGGGGTTAGTCAGGGTCTCGGCCTAACCTGCTGGAGCTCCCTTGTTAAGGTCTGGAGCTGGCTCTTCCTGCTATGCGAAGTGAACAACAGACTACACCCTGATTTTTGTTCTGTGCTTATTTTCCCCTCTTCCCTCATGTTTGGAATCTCAAAACCCTGACAAGCGTGCCCTGTCCAAAGCTCAGAACTGGAAGTACCCGAGGCCCAGTCTTCACTGCCGGCCTCCAGGTCCAGCGTGGCTGCTGCCCTCCCCAACTCCGTACTGAACTGTTCTGTCTTAACCTGATTGCCACATTTTTGCATCGCCATTCCTCTCCTGGGAAGCCCTCTCTCCGTTCCCTACATCTTTATCCTTCCTGATCAAATCCCAGAGACCCAGGAAAGCCCTCTCACACAGCAGATCTTCCTCCATCTTTCCTCGGGTGCCCAATCCCCTCTGGTTTACCAGTACTGGACGCAGCTAGAAATTCATGTTTTCTTTTCATGCCTGCATGTTGCAATGTTCTAATTCTGGAAGTTCCTTGAGTTAGAGCAAAAATACACACACGCACACGCACACACACACGCACACCGATATGTTTGTAGCACATGCACATGGCTATGAGGCTTCCCCAGCATACAGTGTCTTTCTCTATGTCTTTTTACCATATACTCTGAAGACAGGGTCTCTTGCTGAAGTGTGCATCACCTTTTCCAGTGAGACTGACTGGCCAAAAAGCTCCCATGATACAGCTGCCTACACCCACTAACACCAGGGTTACAGGTACACAAAGCCATGCCATGTTTTCACACAGGTGCCAGGTATCAAACTTGGGCCCCCAGGCTTATGCAGCAACCACTCTTACCCAGTGAGCCATCTCCCTAGCTCTTCTTTTCTATACCCCCAAAGAATCTGGTATACAGCAAAACAATGAAAAGTTATGCACCAATTAATTTAGACGCTGGGAAGCTGAGCGTAGTCCCCAGCTGTTGACAGCTAGCTAATTCCGGCCAGCCTCCAGGATTCCCGGCACAATCTGAGGCTGTTACCCCCACTGTCATTCCTTTGCAACTGTACTGTCAGTTGCAAACCTTACTCCAGGCATGACGAGATGACACAGGGCCTCTGAGAGGCACATGCTTCCCCAGGAACGTCCATCACAACAAGATGAATGTCCTTGTTTACAGAAGGAGTCATCCCATCCCAGGAAACTTTCCACTGTAATTTAGGACCTAGACAAATGAGCCTATAGAGCTCACCAACTGGGCATTTGTCTGCCTTTTCCATTTGCTGAACTTGGATGGAGTCTGGCCAGAGGTCAGAGACAGCTGTTATAATTTGGCTATTGGTCTGCCTTTTGAGACATGGAACATGACCTCTATTTGGGAAGCTAAGGCCTAGCAGTACACAGGGATCCCATGAAGAAAAAAAATGGCCCAGTCACTGACCAGGCATACAGGTGACAGTTAGTACTGACTGCTACAAGCCATCCAAGCTTCAGCCCTGCCACGTGCTAGCTGGGGTCAGAGAGCTCAACCACCCAAGATCTTCAGTCCTTACACACTCTAGCTAAATCCAGGTTCCCAGCACTGCAACCAAGCAGAAGAGTCTGGTGTCAATGTGAAATTTAACAATTCTTTATCAGACAGGGGCAAAGCAATGAACTTGCATTCCTATGGGGTTCAGAGAGCGTCTATTCCTTCAATACCTTACAAAACCTAAGCAGTCTCCCTGTCAGCCCCAGGGTCACCGAGCTCCTCTCTGGAGCCTGGGGCCCCTCCAACTCTGGACATTGAAAGAGGCTAGGCAGCTGTGAGAATGTCCTTTCTCTAGGAAGGCTTTTCCAAAATTATATCAGGTTTCCTTCTAACCCAGCTTGCCTAACATGGTTGAGGAATGTCTTAGAAACTGATGCGATTCAGTCTGGCTTTGGATGAAGTTTTCCACCCAGACAGAGCACACTGAGTGTCTGGAAGCATAGGCTTATAACACCGGGGACACTCAACACTTTCCCTGTCTCCAGACCTTGGTCAGGAAGACATGCTGATGAAGTCAGACAGAGAAAATGGGTTAACGGGAAGCCAAAAGGTGTTATCCCACACACTTGCACACAAAGGCCTCCTCCCACCAGCCTTCTTGTTTCCCTTCAGTTTTGAGAATCTGTGGATAGGGTTACAGTGCACCCATTATAAATAGTCAAAGAGATACTGCTGATAGCACTTTGGGGACCCGAACCCTAAAATGGAGTACATACACTTTTCTTGGAAGACAGCAAAGAGCCACCTAGACGTCTGTCCCTGTGGAAGCTGTTTTCTTAATGAGACTCAGTGTCTTCTACAAATACAGGATCTAGCCCTTCACCACTACTGGAAATGCAATCGCCAAACTGTCTGTAACCTAGTTAATCGTGAGTTATTTCTAAACTGTTGTTGGTTCTTCCAGATTTTCACCTGAGGAACCTTAAGCTCCCTAGATAAGAAGCAAAAGCACATTGTTTATTGTGACATGAGGAGGGGCATGAGTGCTGAGAAGAAGAAACAAGGAAGGCCCCAATCTCAGAAATCTCTATAAACATCAGACAGCAGCAGAGAGACGAGCCCAACAGTATGGGGGCTGTTGTCCAAACACTGTGGGAATCACCCGGGCAGACATCCTGCCAGCCTTATGTTTCTATAGCAACTAAGACTGATGGATAGGGGGAATGTCTTTTGTGTGAGCATCTCCAGAAAGCAGACCACTGCCTTAATCCTAGATTTCAATTTTTCTCTCTGTGAAGCTGGTTTTCTCTGTCTAGGTAGAGATTATGGCAACTAATGACATCAGACATGAAAAATCAGTCAGGGGAAGGGGGGCGTGTGGAGGCTGCTGAGAACACTGCTGACGTAACTCTCCTTTGTACTGTGATTGGTTCTTGGTCCCTATACATGCAGGATAGCCAAATCCTCAATGCCCAAGTCCTGTTACGGTTTGTCCCCTAACGGTTCATCTACGAGAAGCTTGGTCCCCAGTGTGCCAGCATTTACGAGGCGAAGTGGGGGGAAAGTTGACAGGGTAATGGGGACACTGCCCAAGGAAGTGATTAGTGCTGATCTCAGGGAGTGAAGACTAGTTCTCTCAAGGGTGACATGACATGAACTAGGAGAGCAAGCCTGGCCCCTCATAACACCACAGTCAGGGAGACCTCGCAGAGCCAAGCAGAGGATCTTGAATCTCTATGATCCATCTTTATAAAGCTCCTAGGTCTAGAGCAGAGAATTACTAGCTTCTTAGAATGGCATGGTACTTACTAGTGTAGCCCACACACACCTCCCTGAACAGACTGACTCTTCTCTCTGCTGTTTACTGTATCTAGTACAATGTGAATGCTGCATCAACTACAAGGAAAAAAGATCTGTAACATATATCCATTTTCTTCCAAATACTTTCAGTCTGTCGTTGTTTGAACCCATGGATACAAAAGGCCAACTTCACTATGTTTTCTGAGCCAGCTGACAATGATTTAGATTTTTCTCTTAATTATTATTAACCATTTTGTGCTTTTAAAGCATTCCTTTTTGTAGATCTGGTTTGTTTCCTTATTTTCATAAGGTTTTAATAAATTAATTGGCCAATGCTCTTAAGGCACCTAACTGCCAGCATTTGCGAAGTTTTTCCTGGCAAAGGATGGAAGGTTCAGACTACAAATAGCCCTGTGTCCACGGCAGGGCCAGGAATCGGAAAACCTTGGTGAAAGTCGCTGATCTTAGAAAACAGTCAGCAGCCAGGATATCAGCCAGGATATCAGCAGAAACTGGGAGGTCAAAGGTAAACACAGGCATAGAGGCTAGGACCGCAGTGAGCTTGTGGGAGTAGCAGTGTGTTCCTGGTTTCTGTTAAGGGCTATGCCTATAAAAACTTCATGGGAGGAGGAAGTGATTCATGGCCTGTACCTGCCCGGGGAGGCGGTGAAATGCAGGCGGTGAAATGAGGGAGGGATGACTGGCATGGTGAGAGGCAGGGAGCATGCAAGCAAGCATACGTATGTGTTCTGCTGCCTTGGATTAAGGTGTCAAGAACATGAAGTGATCAAGGATCGGAGTCAC
The DNA here is from genome assembly GCF_000317375.1 of Microtus ochrogaster. Lineage (NCBI taxonomy): Eukaryota > Metazoa > Chordata > Mammalia > Rodentia > Cricetidae > Microtus > Microtus ochrogaster. Next base: position 5,107,769 of record NW_004949119.1, read on the forward strand.
ATTTCCAAACCAGGTAGGAAGCTTCAGGACCACAGGCTCCTCCCTGACCATGCTCAGGACTTCCCTAGTCCGACCCTGTGTCCACTGAGCCCTGTCTCTCATCTCCATCACTTCACACATGCTGAATTAACTACTGTCCTGCCCTTGCCAAGTATACATTCTTAAAGTCACAGTTTAAATGCTACCTCTACCAGGAAGCCTGCCCAGATATCTGAATCACAGTCAACGTTTCCCACTTGTGTTTATTCAATTCTGGCTCCTCTGTCCCTCAGTGTAACTTTGTAACTTGGTCCTCCGTCATCAGCCCTCATTCTATTAGAGCACCATGGGTAATTCCATCAACACCCACCCCTGTAAGAATCTCATGGTCATGCCCTGGGGAATGGCAACACACAGAACTCTGGCTTCATAGGAGGTATGCAACAAGCAATGAATGTTAGTCATTAAGTTGGGGTCCAAGAATGCAGAGCCAGAGACCAGGAAAGAAGGACCTCAGGTGGTCAGGGGTGCATGGGTCAGCAGGAAGGAGGACAACCTGCACATCTGTGGTCCATCCCGCCTTCCCTCCCTCGGTGACTACTCAGCTTCCCTCTTCAAACCATGGTACCAGTCCATGCTCCAGGTCTATGCTCATTCTTCCTGGCGACGCAAAAGAAACTTTCCAGCATTTGGCCCCTCACTCACTCCCGTGTTTACACTCTTTAGTGATATCCATAACTCCGTGAGTGACATTCAGAATCTTCAGAGTTCCTGTTACTCTGATAAATGTCAGGTTAAAAAGCTACTCATGAAAGAGAAAGTTTATGCTCTTTTAAGGTTACAGCCCATTGTGGAGGGAAGTCAGGGCAGGAATCTGGGCAGGAACTGAAGCAGAAGCCAGAGAGGAACATTGTGCATGGTTTGCTACTTTACTGAAACTCAGCTACCTTTCTAATACAGCCCAGCTTCACAAGCCTAGGGATGGTACCAACCACAGTGGGCTGAGGCCCCCTACATCAGTTAGCAATCAAGGAAATGACCTAAAACATGACAACAGGCCAAGCCAATCTGATAGAGACAGTTCTTCAGTTGAGAGTCCTTCTTCACAGATGTGTCAAGCTGACAATGAACAGAGACCATCACACTCAGCATGGCCCTCAGACACGCTCTGGAGTGACTGGCTGGTCTTTGCTGGCCACACCTCGGATAACCTCTGTTCTCTCTTTATGTGGAACCTGCTTCCATGCCTCTTTCCTGACTCAGATCTTCATGCATTATTCCTCTCCCCAACCCAGTCCTGCTCCAGACCACCTCCTAGTCTTTAAGAGCTTTTTCTAGAAGGCATCACCTAACACCTCCACCTACTCCAGCATCATCAGGACTCAATGAAACCTCCCAATTATATGGTCTTCACGCTTCTTTTTTATAGCAGTCAAAGAATTTGCAAATACAAGGCTAATGCAGGCGTAGGTCAGCTTCTATTACTATACTAAAGCACCTGAGTCATCAGCCTGAAAGGGGAGAAAGTTTATTTCGGATATTTTAGTCTACATTCATTTGATTCTGTTGCTTTGGGCCTGAGGTAGCACAGCAAAGCATGGTGTGACCATGTGGCAGAAGAGGCTTGGCCACTTCACAGCAGTCAGAAAGAAAAGAAAAAGGCAGGAGGTAACGAAGATTCAACCTCTCCTTTCAGGAGAACTCTTTCCAGTTATCGTAACTTCTTTCAACTAGGCTCCACCCCTTAAAGGTCCTTTGCCTCCCAATAGCATCACAGGCTGGGGACCAAGCCTGCAATGTCAGAGATCCAAACTATAGTGTCACCTCTGTGCCTCACTAGACAAGGGCCAGCACACTGTTCCTGTGATGGGCCACATAGATACTGAATTATCTAATTCAGATACACAGAATTATTTAATTCTGCCACTCTTGGGTGAAAGTGGTCAAAGGTGATACATAAGCAAATGAATATGGTTGTATGCCCATGAAATTTTATTTGTAGGTATTAAAATTTGAATTTCATATCTTCACACTTTATTAAAAGATTCCTAACTTCCTACATTGGAAGCCTTGGCAGATCCTGGCACCACATTTTCCAGTTCTGAGGGACACCATTTTGACGGGACACAAGAAGAAGAATGGACAGTTCTCTTATCAATACAATGTAACCTGGCGACGCCATGAGGTCCCTTCCAGAAGGATTCGATTTTGAGTACATTAAGTACATTGAAAGCTCAGTACATGGGACTGGGGAGATGGCTCAATACTAAAAGCTTGCCTCCCAAGCCTACAGAACTGCGTTTAGAGCCCTAAGACTCATGTACAAAGCCAGGCACAGGCAAGCTGTAATGACACATGCCTTTAATCCCAGTGTTTGGGAGATAGAAACAGGCAGATATCTCTGTGAGTTTGAGGCCGGCCTGGTCTACAGAGTGAGTTCCAGGACAGGCTCCAACGTTACAGAGAAGCCCTGTCTCGGAAAGCTAAAAACGAAACAAACAAACAAACAACAACAACAACAAAAAAAAAGCCAAGCACAATAGCTTGTATTTGTAATCCCAGCAACGACAAAATAAGAATGAAGATATGTGGATTCCCAGAAGCCTCCAGGCCATTGAGGATGACCTAGGTGGTGAAAGTACAATGGGAGACCCTGTCTCAAACAAAAAACGCAAAGCATCTGAGGATTGACACCCAAGGTTATCCTCTGACCTCCATACACATGATTCACACACATAACTTGTGCCCACTTGTACACACACACAAACACACACGCTCAGGGCTAGGGGGAGGCTCAGTGGGAAAGCACCTTCTGCACAAGTATGAAGGCATAACTCAGATACTGAGAACCTATGTAAAAGCCAGGCATAGTAGCACACTTGTCTGCAGTCCCGGTGATCCACTGGCAATATGACTGTGTACACAGAGGCAAGAGGAACCTCGGAAACCCTGAGGCACAGTCGGTGATGACCCCTGCCTGAAACAGTGCAGAAAGCAATGGTTAAGGTTATTCTGTGACTTCCATGCCTATCACCCACAGGTGCACCAACCTTCACAAGACCATACATGTGAGGTGTCTCCCCTCTTCCCCACATCGGAGCTCATGATTCTCCTATATTACGGAACTTGCTTGACTTAGATCAGGACAGTGCTGCCCAAACTCATCTGACCAAAGACTACTTACTTCACCTTAAACACCTGCCCATAGTAAAGGGCAATCCCAAGGGAGAGCAGTATAGCAGGACTAAAGGCAAGGCCTCAGAAACATGTTCTCAAACTCCAGTGGGCATTACAATCACCCAGAAGGTGTATCAGTGCAGACACTGTGGCCCACTCCAGACATCTGACTTAATTGTTCCGAGTGGAGTTTAAGAATGGATACCTTGATGCCAAACAGTGGTGGTACACACCTTTAATCCCAGCACTCAGGAGGCAGGGGCCGATGGATCTCTGTGAGTTCATGGCCAGCATGGTCTACAGAGCAAGTTCCTGGACTGGCTCCATAGTTACTGAGAAACCCTGTCTCATGAAACAAAACAAACAAACAAAAAACAAATAAACAAAAAACAAAGACAAGACAAAAGAAAAGATACTCTCACAAGTCCTGACTGATACTGAGGCCTGGGAACCCCCTTTTGAAAACACTTTATCTGAAAGAAAAACATGGCGCTTCAAAGCTTAGATCTAATTTCTAGATCCTTTCTTAGTTTTCCTATTGCTGCAATAAAACATCATGACCAAACATGAGCTGGGGAGCAAAGGGCTTCTGTTGTCTTACAGATCACAGTGCATCATCTGCATAGCCCACGACAGGAACCCAAGGCAGGAACCGAGGCAGAGACTAGGGAGGACATCTCCTATTGGTTTGCTCATCATAGCTTATCCAACTTGCTTTCTTACACATCCCAGAACCATCTTGCCATGAGGGGCACTGCCCACAGTAGACTGAGCCCTCTCAACCTGACCACTGATCAAGAAAATACCCTGACAGACTTGCCTACAGGCCACCTTACAGAGACATTCTCTTAACTGAGGTTCCCTCTTCTCAGATGAGCCTGGCTGGGTCAAGCTGACAAAATATTAGCCAGCACAAATCTCAGCATGTCTGCTTCCTTACATTAGGTTTCAGAAGAAACTCTGACCCACCCGTACAACATGTAACCTATAATGACTAACAACATGCCCCCCAAAAAACACATGCCTCATTCTTAACCCACAAAACATACGAAAGGGGTCTCATTCACAAACAGGGTCTTTGTGGATGGAACCAAGTTCCATTCTAGGAACAACCCTACTAGGGGAAACACACACACACGGATGCCATGTGAAGGCACAGACCCAGCCAAAGACCACATGATAACAAGGGAAGAGATGGGAATAATACAACTGCAATCCAAAGAATGCCCAGGAATGTCCAGGATGGCTGCCACCAGCAGGAACACCGGAAAGACAAGGAGTTTTCCCTACTGATGTCCCAGAGGCAGTGGCCCAGCCACACCTTGGTTTAGACTTTTGGCTTCCAGAACTGGAAGGTATTATGTTTCTGTGATTGAAGCCATCACTATGTAGCGTTTTGTTGTAGTAACCCTAGGCAGCAACACTCTCACCTGAAGATGTAAATGCTCACCAGTGCCTTTTCCTCCTCAAGGGGCCATGTGAATGGTGAAGGCACAATGGAATTCACCTTTGCTCCTTTTATCACTAAAGCTAACCAGTGGAAGCTTGGGAATTAGAATATCTAACGAATGTGATGTTCTGTAGGATTTGTACCTTGAAGCTGAATTTAGCAGAAATTATGTTATTATTTTTCATGTGGGGGGGGCAGGAGGGAGAGAAGGAGAGGAGGAAAGAATAAATAGGAGAGACTGAATGAGTAGGCTAATGAGCCTTGGCTGTCTCCCATCCGGGCTCTGCAGGCCTTACTTTTCTTGGGAACCTCCAGGAGAGGACATTCATTGACAAAGACATGTCCTCTGGATCTGGGCTATAAATTCCATCTCTAATCCACATGGAAACAGCTAAGCAGTATTTTCACAGCCTGAGCACCCTGATTTTAGTCACAAATTATACCCCTCTCATCCTGGGAAAAAAATGAGGGGTATAATTTTTTATTCTCAGAAAGATGAGAGCAGACAGAGCTATGGATCCGATACCTTGAAAAGGATCTCAGAATTCAGACACAGCTTGTTACTACTGATGGACAGGAAGGAAATCTCTGCGGGGTGGGGGGACTTGATAGTCTCAAGACTGGAGGCCACAAAATGAAAAATCAGATCAACCAAATGCTTTCCCCCTCTTCTACCCATGCCAACACAGAGCTGGCTACCCTCCCGCATCTACAGGAACCTGAAAGCCTCAGTTGTTTCAAAGAGCCTTTGCTATGGCAGGTCACAGGGCTCCTGAGTACATCTCCCACTTCGGGACCCTCAGAAAGATGATGGAAAAGCTGATATGTAGAGACAAACATAATGAATACCCATTCCCCTTGCAGCTGAAAATCCCAGCGCTGATCCATCCCAAAGGCAGCATCCATTTCAAGCATCCAGTGGCTCATAAGTACAGTGTGGACTTCGGCGACCCTAACAGCCCATCCTCTGAGGGCAGCATTAAAGCTCAGACAGTTAGGAGACCGATGCCCAGCAGAAAGGGCCTGAGGGAAGTGGGTGGCCATGCCAGTTAACCGGAAGAAGGTGCCTCACAACTCCAAGTCATGTCTTGGCTACAGTGAGTTCAAAACCAACTGGGATAAATTTTTGAGACCTTGTCTGGGGGGAAAAAGCAACAAAAAGGATTGAGGCTACAGCTCAAAGGTAGAACCTTTGCCTAACACAGTGGTTCTCATCCTACCTAGTGCTGGGACGCTTTAATCCAGTTCCTTGTGTTGTAGTGACCTCCAACCATAGTTATTTTCATTGCTACTCCGTAACTGTTATTTTAATACTGTTATGAATTATAATGTAAATGTCTGTGCTTCCTGATGGTCCTAAGTGACCCTTGTGAAAGGGTCATTCAACTCCCCCGAAGACTAAGAACTGATGACTTAATAAGTGTAAGACCCTAAGTTCATGCACAACATTGGATAAAATATTTTTTAATAGAGACTTACTCTCCTGAGTTTGCACCCGGGCCTCATTTTGTTTCATATTAAATTTAATTTGCTACACAAACTAGAACAGGTCAAAATACCTCTGAAAACTCAAGCTTCTGAGCTACAAAATAGGAATAATTCTGAATACATTTTTAGTGGCTTTGGGGGGATTTTGAGAGAGGTAAGTGTATCAGACACATAACTACTGATGTATAAAGCACTCCGTGCCAAGCCCTGAGTCTAAGCAATGGATCTACAGGAACCTTTTCTGTCATTACTGGCATTCCTGATATCTTCTTCTGTTGATGAGGCCTTAGGGGCTCAGAGAGGTCACAGCACCTGCACTTAATCACACAGTAAGAGGCAGAGTCAAGCCCAAGTGGTCAGACTCTAGAGCTCTGGCCTTGCTGTGGAGGTCTGTTCGCTTCCTAAAGAGGCTGTTGGAGGTATGGAATGAATGCTTGCTGTGTTCACTCAGTCATTCAACAATCATTCAAATGTGCATCTCCCAGAGGCAGGGTGCTCACAGAATATTCTCATCCAACAGATATCTCTACACACCCCCCTCTCTCTCTCTCTCTCTCTCTCTCTCTCTCTCTCTCTCTCTCTCTCTCTCTCTCTCTCTCTCTCTCTCTCGTTGAAGATCCATCAGGGTAAATAAGACAAGTGCTTCAAACTACACACAGGGAGAATGTGACACTGGGGAGGAGGAGAGAACATGGTGGAGGACTGGGAATGGCAGGAGGTAAGTGCTGGTGGCAGGCAGATTTAATGAGGCCGATGGCATGCCTGCAAGCCTTGAAGAATGGGCATGGCTTTGACAGATACACACACGGCACTGGTGAGTCTAAATTAAGACCTCTCTTTCTTCTTCCTCATAGCAACCCATCCATTTCCTCTATCGGGCTCACTACACTTTTAATACCATGGCTATGTGCAGACAGAGTTGTTTAACCATGATCTCTCTTAGCAGACCCCAAGCTGGGGAGGAGGAACAGTATGGCACTGTGTTCTCTACTGTCCCTTCACCCTGGAGAGGACACACACTTTGCCTAGGTGTCTGAGAACAGAGAGTGGTCATAAGTGCCCTGGAGAGCCTAGAAATTCTTGAGGCTCCTCTTCCATAGCCAAGGGTCTTGAACATATCTGAGTCTGCTGTACCGAGCATCCTGCTGTGACAATGCATTAAAATCCGTTTGTCGTGGGGCTCTCTGTCCAGACAGAGCCTGCATGTTGAGGTGAAGCCAAGAGCAGAACAGAGCAGTTGTTGAGCGTCTCCAGATGCTCCAGCCCCAGCCAGACAGGGCCATCAGCAAGCCCCTAGGCTAGTTTTGGGCACTGTGCCAGTCAGGGACTTTTAAACACTACTTCTGCCAAGAATAGTACCCTCCCACCAGGCCCAGGAGAAGGCCAATGCAGACCAAAGACACAAGCTGGGATGGTTGGAACAAGGTCATGGGCATGGGAGCCACCAAGCCTAGGCTGGCTTTGCATCTCCCTCCTTACTTTCATTTCCCCATCTGTAGAGGAGGTACTATGCCTGATCCATATCAACGGATTGCTGAACTTACCTGGAGGGCATTGTTCAGTTATCCAGAACATACCCATACCCACTGCTCCCCAAATAATAATTGTTGATACTAACTTTGAAAAGACAAACCTCAAATGGAGTCATCGCCAGCCCCTTGATGTGGTAAGGTTTTCTGCTTTCGGGTCTGTGCTACCTGTCCTAGACGTTTGTCTTTTTCAGCAGAGTTAGTATGAATGGATGGAAAAAGTGGTGAAGGAGGTGGAGAGTCCTCCTCTAGAACATCTCTGAAGCCCAAAGCACCTAGGAGAACCTCCAGGCCCTGCCGCTCCCTCTGCCTTCTCTACACTATCTTCAGCAGAGACCAGAAGACCAAGTATTTCAGACCTCTTGAGGAACATCTGCCTGGACCCCACCTTTCCTCCAGGTCTTCTAAACTCATTACCTTCACCTAGGGAAGGAATGTGTGCTACATCCACAATGACCAGGATGCGGAACGGAGAAGAAAATGTGGAGTACTACTGTCCTTCCCGGGCAGTAAATCCTGCTACTTAAACAGTGGAGCTAGCAGGCAGTGAGGGATGTGGTCCAGGCACCAGAAGACACTCAGCATGTGATGTCCTTGTTTGAGGAATCAACAAGATGGTCTCAGAGAAACAGGGAGTAAAAGAGCAGCAATCAGTCTGGGGGTGGGGAGGGGTGAGGGGTGTGGCTGGAGACTGTTCTACAGGTCTAAATTCCAGACGGGTAAGAAGGATCAAGACCGGGTTCTAGTAAGACTGGGTTTCTAGTGCACAGCAAGACAAAGGTACTGAATGCTGTACTCAGTGTTTCCAAATATTTACTAGATGTTTTTTGATACAGGGTCTCACTATGTAGTCCTGGCTTGTCTGGAACTTGTTAAAGTAAACAAGGTAGGTCTCTGCCTCCCAAGTGCTGGTATTAAAGGCATACACTACCACGTCTGGCCCTACGTAGAATATTTTCAATGATCCCACCACCAAGTGATAAGAGATGTATGAAGTGATGGATATGCTAATTATCCTGTCTGGATTACTACATAATGAACACATTTACTGAAATGTCACATTGTTCCCTATAAATACACACAGGCATTGTGCATCAAACAAGAAATAAAAAGGAAGAAAAAATACATATCTTCATGGTTACCCACCCGTATCCACTGCATTGACCAGTGCATGATGGGATTCAGAAGACAGTGCCTAGCACTAGTATAAGAGACATGCTTTGCTCTCTTATTTTTGTTTGTTAACATAGGTTTCAATGCACTAACTTGATTTCATAATTTGTTTAGGGGTGTTGCTCACAGCTTGAAAATTTTTCCTAGGGGAATTCAGTTCTAATATTCAGCCCAAGCAGCTTCTAAGCACAATGCCCAGAAGCTCTTCCTAAAAGCTACCTGTGAGCACCATGATGCAGTCCTAGGTGGACGGTCACTCAGATCCAGCCCCCTAAAACTCTAAACCCTGGTTAGAAAAGCAGTGCCAACTGGATGCCAAGAAGCGCTCATGAGAGATATAGAACACAGAGTTTAGCTTCAACATCTAAACAGATTCAAATGCCCATCCTGCTAGCTACTGACTCATACTGATTTATCCCTGGACAGGTCTCTAGCCTTCCTTACGGTTCAGCCTCCCTCACTGGGATGCTAAAGCTACTGTACATGGTGGCTGTGAGGGTCAGCTGAGACTGCGATTTTGAAATTATGCAGGCCACTGACACAGAAGAATCCACCTTTCTCACTTTCCCATAAGCCCTGTCAAGTGTGTTTCATCCCCCCTCTCTCTCTATTTCCACAACTGTAGAAGAGAGCAACACAGAACATGAGCACACTCAACAAAGTCAAAACCCATAAAGGCAAGGTCCAGGGTTTTGCCAACTGTCATCACCCATCACAGAAGATCTTCCCAAGGACGACGTTACCCACCACCCTCTCCAAGCCTGGAGGACAAGAAAGTCTGCTGAGTGAATTTCACACACTTGCTCCCTCTGGCAAAGCTCCCTGCCCTTCTGATAGTGGATTCATTATTTCTTTTGTTTCTGTGAAATGTTTTCGTTAGTGCCCGAGAAAAGCAGCTTCAGGAAAGGAAGGTTCGTCTTGGCTTGCAGTTGGTGAGCACAGTCCACCGTGGTAGAAAATCATGGTGGCAGCTCATTCTACATCTGCATCCAGGAAGCGGAGCACAGCACCTGATGCTCGGCTCACTTACTCCATTATACTCAGTCCAGGACCACAGCCCATGGAGCAGTGCTCCCCAAATCTAGGGCAAGTCTTCTCACCTTTGTGAACCTATCTAGAAATTTCCTCATAGATATGCCCAGATGTTGTTCTCTAGGTGACAGTAGGTTCTGTCCTCAAAATGAGACGAAAGCCATGTCAAATATGACCATGGCCCACGGACGTCACTGACAAGGGACATGTGGGTGGCAAAGCCCCTGTGAACCAATTATTCCCTGTGTTGCCTTTCAAAGAAGCAAATCACCCAATACATGATTGGTGTTAGTGATCAGCAGAGCCCTATGAGAACAGACCAAGATTAGTGCGGAGGAAGGCAAGCAGGGAGTGACTTTCCACCTGGGCTTCCACATGGCCCCGTGGCAGGAACAAGTCTTTCTCATAAGCACAACCTGAGGTTTAGACAAGCTAAGAGTGAAGGCCCAGACAATGCCTGCTGATCTCCTTGACTTTTTCCCGACAGTCCTGTTGCACAAACTGATTCCCAGTCCCACTTGGGTCTCTGGAGGCTTGCCTCTGATGGGATTTCCATCAACACCGCTGGTTGGGTTACCAGGAAAAAGAGAGGCTAGTGGAACCACCGAAGCTGAGAACCCGAAGTACTCACGAAGACCATCTGGGAACTCAAAACTTGATGAGGATGATTAATCTGAGAGGCAGAATCTTGGAATCTCAGCTCTGTCTGCGGGAACAGCTCTTGGCAGACAGAGAGAGAGAGAGAGAGCTTTGAAGTCCAAGTTTCTCAGGCAACAGAGCAAAATCAGCCCCCAGCTTAGCACTGGGGTAAGAACAAAAACAGGGAAGGGGGACTTCCCAGTCTCCTCACCTCTCTGTAGCCTCTGGGCTGCAGAAGTCCCAGCCCATGGTCACTGAGCATACGGACACATGAGCATTTGGTTCTTAAGCCAGGAATGTGAGATGTCTGGAAGGATGAGTTGCACGGTCACATCTCTCCTACCTTCTAAGGTGAGTGTGAATCAGGGACCAGTCATGCCCCAGGAGAAGCTAGCTGCTATAACGGGGTGCGGAGGGTGACCAAGCCACTGGACCGGGTGTCTCAGGTATGGAGTCAGGGGCTAAGGCTATCTTGAGCTGGCTTTGCCAGCCTCAGCACACTGGCCGGTTAAGGAGCTGTGTCTCTACTAGAGGAGGCTTAGCAGCATTTTCTGGGTATCATCACTAGATGCCAGTAGTAACCCTTAGTTGCATTTATAACACCTAAAATGTCTCTGGAAATTATCAGATGTCCTCTAGGAAGTAAAACTATCATCATGTTAAATGGACCCCTCACTTAGTGTCCCAATTACCAATTATCATGAGAAACATGAGTTCAGTAACCATAGATTACCAGATTACAGAATACATAGGTTACAGAATCATAGATACGATGGTGTCCCATCACCTAGGCATGAAAACCATTGCATTCTCAACCTGCCTTGGTGATTTCCCCTTATGTTTCAGTTCAAATGTGAAATGCCCCCACAGACTCAGGTGGTTCTGCACATAGTTTTGGAAGACTGTGGAACCTTTAGGAGGTGGATGCTCACTGGAAGAAGTGGATCACTCAGGGTGGGTCTTGAGGTTTTATTGTCTGTTCCACTTGTCCTGTCTCATAGCTTGGGGACCACCAATACAATGTGAGCAGCCATTTTGTGATCCTGCAACAATCCCGTCTCTGCCATGAAGGATTAAATCCCTTCTTCAAGAATGAGCCAAAATAAAACCTCTCCTTCCTCAAATTCCTCAACAAGATATTTTAGTCATAGTAGTGAGAAAAGTAATTAACATGTTATGTGAATATACTAACGGCTCTGGAAAGTTCCTGAGAAAGAAGAATCTGTGTCATAACTTCGCCAACCTCATATTTTACAAGGTTTCCCAAAGAAGGCCCATTGCTAATATTTATTTCTAACATATCTTTCTGTCTTTCTAAGGTGATAACATACCAAAGGCCATGCTATGGAATCTTAGATGCATGTAATATACTAGCAACCCAACCTCCTCATTGGCAGTGAACTTGCCACAAGTAAGACATTGTTTAAAATCCCATTCACAGACGCATGGCAGAGCTATACCTGGATTTCTAGCTCGCAGTCCAGTACAAAAGACTTGGATGTGACCCACAGCACTCAAGAAGCAAGCAAGCCTTTTCTCATAGCTACAGCACAGGCCAGCTCAGTTCTATCACCGTTTCTTGGTGACTAAATTCTACAGACGGCCCCAGGAAGCACACACAGCAGGCATCCTGCACGGGTACTGTGAGGAGGCCCTGCCTGTGGTATCAGCCAAAGGGAGCCTCTGAGATCTATCCACTCACAGCCCATCCATGCACTGATAACCTGACAATCTAAGAGAAACTCCCATGAGCCATCTTCTTATGGATACAATAAACCTTTGTGTCTGTGCAGGCAATTAAGTCCAAAGGAAGTAATAAACTGTCAGTCAACGAAGGCCAAGGCCTTATCCGCCAACTTGTCTTGATTATAGTTCACAGATCATCAATAGCATAACAAAGACGCCCATGCCTCTTTCTCTGCATTTCTCGGGTCATATCCTAGACTGTGGAGCCACATGCATTTTAGGACAGCAACTGTGTGGTCCCCCAGCATGTCCACTGCCCTCCTCCATGGATGTACCAGTGTGAGAGAAAACTCAAACCAGCCTGACCAATGTCTACCCCAAAAGACGGCACATCAAGGTACAACTTCTGTCACTCTGGCCCAGCCAGCACCCAGTGACTTATTATTTACACTCCCATTGATTTCCATAGCCAACACATGGTGTTGAAGAAGCCACAGACAGGTTCCCATGTTCAGACTATAAATCAGTAACACCCTGAGAAGGAAACAAACCAAATGGTGAGACATTAATTTTGTGCAGGGGTTGGAATATAATCAACCTCCAAGCCTCTAGTGTCCCAAAGATCCTCTTTCAGCCCTGGAGACAGCAACAATACTCCACTGATTTCTCTGAGCCCTTTTTTTAAACTTTCCAAACAGAAAGATCCACGGAATCAAGAAATACAAAGTTTATGAGACACTGAGCTGGTTGGCACACCTTTCCTGGTTTACCTGGGTCCAGCCAGGTCACAGAGCAGAGGAGATGGCCAGCATTGGAAGACCCCAGAGCAGAGAACAAATGCTCTGTGGCAATAGAATAACAGTCCCCAGTAAACACAGCAGCAAATGGCCGTGACTTGCAGGGTCTGTGTTGCGAGGGAAACAAACAACAAAGGAGACAATGCTGCAACCCTGGGCCAGGGGCTCGAAGGCTCACACAAGACACTCACATTCAGTCATCAGACTGTGACCTCAGACTTCAAAAGCATGTCCTTGCTTTCTGTCTTTTCCTCCTCTCTTCTCCACTCTTCAGGTGACTAGTGCTAGGCAATGCCAAGGGACAAGCCAGAGGGACTTCGTCTCTCTGACAACTGAGGGTTACGAACAAACCTCGGGCCATCGTATTGTATTCTTTCACTCAGCCACCTTTCACCAGCCTGTTCTGACCACTAGTCAATAGCTGGTGACCAAAACAAGAGGGCCCGGGTCCATCTGCTGCTCCTCTGTTACCATGCCTTCCTAAATCCTCCAAACACAGTGGTCACTGTCAGTTCAGGGTGTGCAAGACTCACAACTGCTTCAAGATCACTTTAGACTTAGAGGTTTGCCCATAGCGCAGCCTATGGGCCACACGTGTCTGAGTACAGCTAATAAGCGTATGTAAAACATTATGATATGCTCTTGTGATTAATTTTGTAATCTGATTGTACAGTTCTCAAGCGTGAACTTTATAGATGACAACACGTGTCACAAGATGGAAATGTTGGGCACAGGCTGGAGAGATGCTCAGTGGTTAAGCAAGCTTGTAGGTCTTCCAGAGGACCTGAGTTCAGTTCCTAACACCCAAGTCAGGTGACTCACAACTGCCTGCAGTTCCAGGTCCACGGTATCTGATGGATTCTTCTGGATTCCAGGTACCTACACACATGGGGCATATGCATAGAGCTACACATAAATATAAGTAAAAACAAAATCTTTTCAAAGGAAAGGTTGGACACCACAGAGCAAAACTTCTATGCAGAGCTGAGGAGGCTGGCTCCAATGGGGCCCTCGATGCATTCCACCCAAAAATGAAAAGACAAAACTGCAGGAAAGAAAAACGTAGATTGGCATGAAGGGGGTAGAAGGCAGTGCCACCATCAGAAAACTTGGCGTCCCTGTCTTTTGAACCGGTGTTGCTGCATAGTCATTATGATGCTCATTCAAGGGTCGAATGTTTATACAACTGACCAAAAAAAAGTTAACTGATCAACTCCTTGAAAGTTATACATAAAATTCAAAAGATTTCCATCTCAGGCCCCGTAAGGGAGCCACAAAGGAAAGGGGCAGGACCATCAAGAAAGGAAGGACTGCAGGCCCTAGGGCAGGATCTGGGAAATGTGGAGGCCAGCAGTGAATGAGATGAGGAAGACAAAACCTCAGAAAACCTCCTTCAGCTTCAAGAGAACAGCATCACTGTCTGTCCGTACATGGAAAAGAAGCCTCCATTCTCAAGCTGAGAAGGGCAAAGTGGAGGCCATTAGGGGACCAGGCAGTGCTCACAATGTCTGCTTTAGTTTCATATGGTCAGAGTCATATCAGGCTATAATACGTCTCTGCTGTGAGCCTGCCCTGGAAGAACCTTCTCTCAAGGGAGAGTAGGCCTGCTTTGTGCTACATGCCCCGGGTTATCATGAATTATGTCCCCACTATTTGGTCTGTAGACCAGCCTGTGGCATTTTTCTGATTGATGTGGAAGGACCCAGCTCAACACTGTAGGAAGTGCCACCACAGAGCTGGTGGCCCTGGGTACTATAAGAAAACAGGCTGAGCCAGTCATGAGGATCAAGCCAATAAGCAGGACCCCTCCATGACCTTTGCATCAGCTGCTGCTCCAGGTCCTGCTTTGTTTGAGTTCTCTTGACCTGACTCCCCTCCGTGAACTGTGATGTGGAACTGTAAGCAGACAGAAACCCTTTCCTCTCCAAGTTGCTTTTGGTCATAGTGCTTTCTCACAGCAATAGAAACCCTGACTAACACACCCCCTGGAGGAACTGACCAATAGGAAATGGACTAGTGTCCAGTATTACTTTCTTGCTTCAGGGGAAAACGGGCTCCTGTGGATGCCCCTCTTTCTGGGCAGTGTGGACTAGCACCTGCGGGAACCAGAACTGACAGGTGCATGCACTGCAGTGGCAACAGTCATCAACAGCTCCTTCCCCACATGCCTGGACATCCACCCACCGCAGAGGGAAATGTTTAAGACTTTCTAACACTTCCGTAGGTGAAGACTGAACTGATGTCATATTTTAAAGGAAGGGGACATTGGCGAGACAGCTCAGTGGATAAAGAAGCTTGCTGCAAAACCTAAGGACCTGCACTGGATCCCTGAGATCCAGAGGTGAAAGGAAAGAACTGACTCCTGAAAGTCGTCCTCCGACCTCCCCACATATGCTTTTGTGGGAGCATGCAGATGACCACACATATACACACATGCACGCATGTATACAACACAAAGTAAATACATTCCGTGATAGCGAGTTTTCACAGCACAAGATAATCTTCCAAATAAACACAACACAAAAGAGACTCAGATTGGTATCTTCAGCTGGATGTCAGCACTGGCACAGGACCCTTCCTGGAGGCAGGCCTTCTGTTCTAGGACTGAAGAAGGTGTGGGAGTTGGAAAACGTAGACTGAAGAGAAATAAGAAGGGAAGCACCTCTTCCTTGGGGCTCAAGGTCTTGTCCCTGGACTGAAACGGATACAGCCTGCAGTGTGTACTTCAAGAAACCATGAACCCTAAACAAATGTTAACATTTCCCCAAACATCCAGATCTATACCACAAGTTCACGACCTTGCATCAAAACAAATCAAACACACCCACAAGAGGGGAGGCTGCCCATAGGGATCAGCTTTCAGAGAAAGCAAACACACGGGACAGTTCTGTGACTAAGCTCAGAGTCCCCACCCTCGGTCCTACATTGGGATCAAAAACTGTGAAAACAAAGAGACTCTGCTGATCTAAGACCACGAGAAACCTGAAAAATTGGAAACAAGACCAAATGTGGGGGCGCACGCCTTTAATTCCAACACTGGGGAGGCAAAGGTAGGCAGAGCTCTGTGAGCTCCATGCCAGCCTGGTCTACAGAGCGAGTTCCATGACAGTCAAAACTACATAGTGAGACCCTGTGTCAGAAAACAAACAAGGAAAAACAAAAACAAAAGAAATAGAGCAAGTAGAGACCACCTGGGTGAGGCAGCACAGGCAGGAGGAAGGAGGATCACTGGTTAGGTTAGCCTGAGCTATGCAGCAAGACGGCCTCCAACATCCAAAGATCAAATAAACCAAAAGGAATCAGAGCCAGGGACTCAGCCCGTAGAGGACCTCAAGTACAGAACACATCTGAACCATGAAACATTGAACTAGAGCCCCAGAGGGCCTCTGCCCGAGGCCTGAAGGAGCCCAGTCCAGCACAAAGTCCAAGCCAGCCTTCATAGTGAGCAGCCTGGCCTCCCACCATCTACACCCAACTCACACCCATTTCCCCAGCAGCCCTGGTATAGTAAGAGGTAGAAAAATAACCTTACTAGGCTAAACTTGAGGCTTTTCAGGCTAAAAGCCTTATGCTGGGCCTAACTATTAACAATTAACATTACACAAAAATTCTTTAGTTACCTAAAGCAACGCTTTGTAGTCTGAGCTGACCCCAGGACACGTGGATATTTGTTAATAGATTAACCAGTTGGCAGAATCTCAGGGTTTAAAGGACACTTGCTGGGAAAGGAGGAAACCCCAGCTCTGCCCTACTGGGTTACCAGGATGTCTGTTAAGTGCTTCAATCACGCGATCTCATTCACTTAGTCCCCCAGCAGAGTTAACAATATCTATTCTACAGAACAGGGAAAATGGACGCGGAGAAGCAAGTGAATTGTCTGAAGGTCACACAGACACCACAGCAGTCAAACCTAGGGCTGCTTATAGCAGCATATGGCATGGCCCTCGCAGGCAGGGCCTCTGGCATTCTCTCATCATCCTATGCCCGTCTGTCCTCTCGGCACACTGCGCTACAGCTGGAAATGAGCGTGCATACGTGCTGAGATGGTCACGGCTGGCCTGTGTGGTGTACAACACAGTAGGGTGAAGACAGTTCATAGCCACTTATTTTACGTCTTAGAAAGAACTACAAGAGAGTAACTCAAAGGTTCCCATTGCAAAGAAATGCTAGATGTTTCAAGATGTGGAAATTCTGATCACTAAGACGACTGCCCACTGCCTATATACGCTGTATCCCATAAACCTGTGTGTGTGTGTGTGTGCGTGTGTCTGTCTGTCTGTCTGTCTGTCTGTCTGTCTGTATATCTTCCTCTACACTCTCCCATCTAGCCTGAACTTTGCTATTTTGGCTGGCTAGGCTTTGAGTCTTAGGGATCCACTGTCCGGTTCCTCTCTGGTGCCATCCTAACTGGCATTAACGGGGTCCAGGTCCTCAGGCTTGCACAGCAGGCACTTCACTCACCGAGCCATCCCCACGTCCCCACACCCATACAATTCATATCTGTCCATTTAAAAACTACAAAAGAAAAGAGTGGCAGAAGAGCAGAAATGACAACATAAAGCTCAATTAGTGTGCGTAAGAGAACTGGAAGAAAACTGCCCGGAAGGACCAGGCTAGATGCTGGGGATGCTGACATGTGCCTTCCCATTTCTTGTCACTGCTTTTTTGTTTGGAGTGGGGGAGGGGCATGTGGGGTTATGCTCACCACATTTACAACATCTGCTTTCCCCAACGCATGCCTCCAGGACTTAGGACCTATCTGCCCAGCAGACAGGGGCTCAGTCCCTGAACTGACCTGGGCTGGCTCTGGATGAAACACACCTGGGTGTCTGTATCCACCTTGAGATACAACACTTTTCAGAAGCCGTGCCAGAGAATCAGACAGGAATGAATGACAAAATTCCCATCAAAGCCTCCTCTGTCCTCAAGGACGCTGCTCACAGAATACAGTGTGAGCAGTTCCTACGAGCTCAGGAAAAAGTTATTCAAGTATTAAACAGCAGCTTTCTCTCCATGCCTCAGGCCTAGTGAACACCCTGCAGTAAGACCAGGGCCTGGAAGTGCTGTCACGGTAGGTGGCTCTGCCGTATGCATGCAGTGCTCCATTTAACCCTCCTACCAGCTGAGGGAGACACCTCGAGTCTTCAGTTGGAATTGTATATACATTGGCACATGTGACATTAGGGAAACAAGGAAACACAATGTGACAGTCCCTAGAGTTACATCCAGGAGAAATTTTTTTGTAAATGCTATTTATAATCTTCCTGTCAACCAAAACCATACTGGGAAGAAACGAAGCATGGGCATTATTAGCATGAGGCTCTCCCAGCCCAGCCACTTCCTCCCGTTAGCCAGGCACCGACCCTGCACAGCCACCATATGGCCCACCAGCCAGGCAGCCCCTTCAGCCCTGGACCGCCTGAGCGGCTTAATTATTGGATGGCTATAAATAGAAGTACCGGACAATAGACTTTGTTCTTAGTCTACAAAACAAAGCCAAGGTCCCCATTTAACCATCTTCCCTCTACTTAAGCCACAGCACACAGATAGCTCCAGCATGCTGGATCTGATGGTCCCCATTCCTGCTTCTAGTGGCAGTGCCTCAGTGACGGGGGCCACTAATGTTGGGTGAAACTGAGTGAGGTTCAGTGAACAGATTACCCAGGAGTCTTAAAAAAGATGCAGGTACCTTAAGGACTCAATATTGGAGGAGAATATCCAACTTTTTGACATGTATAAGGTGACCTTGTGATTTACAGATGTGCTGGGCAATTCTCCTGGGCTAGAGAGTCTACCTACTTGATTTAATCTGACCCCCAAGGCTCTTCTCCGTCAACACCTGCTATATGACATGTGGCCAGGAAAGACAATGACATTGCGTCCTGAGAGGCAAAACCTCAGCGTATAGAGAACAGCACTACCAGGTCTTACATGGGTTCTCAGGGATGGCACAAAAGTTGTGTGCTTGGAATCACGACTCCTTAGCTGAGACGAAACCAGGCTCCCCTTCAGCCTGAGCCCCAGTTTCTTCTCTGAGAAATAGTGAGCTCTACAACTGCCTTCTGCAAGCGACTATCTCGAAACCAGGCCACAGTGTAAGAATGGTGACAAGCACAGCAGACATAACACAGTTCACTTGCTAGGGCCAGCACTTGCCAGTGTGCCCAATTACTGGGGTGACTTATTCAGACTCCTGCTTGGGGAGAGGCTCACTTTGGAGACTGACCTGACGTTTCTCAGGAATGAAGTCTCCAAGGAAGAACAGCAAGGGGCAAAGGGATGGGTGGAGGGGCACACTTTCTCTCTGCAGAAGCTTCAGGCAGCAGATGAAGTACAGTGTAGGTGACCAAGCAGCCAGATCCCTAAATAGCAACTAATCACTGTGATTGGAATTAATAATGAAGCTGCACCTGCTAGCTGACTTGGAGCTCCCTTTAATTTGCCACCTGGCAACTTTATTCACTCTCCTAACCATGGGTCTATGAGCTGTAAATATCCGGATGTCACACACTATGCCTTGCTGCTCGGCTATGCTGAGAGGCACTGGTGTTCAAATACTCAATCCCATGCTCTCAGCACTTTGGATGCCACCCCTAAACTACCCGGGGCAATTTAGGATTCTTGTCTTAGCGGATCCTGGGATCAGCTAGAAGCCTTCTAAGGCAGAGAATGCTCCAGCAAGCAAGGGTAGAAATGAATCCAGAGTTCCTCTCTTCATGCCATGATCCAGACCTGAGAAAGCCCTGCTGGCCGAGAAAGGGAGTCGCTTCCTTGAGAGGTGAGAAGGGTCACCAGCAGCACTGCATAGAGCAATTTCAGCACATTACATTCATTGAGTTTCGTGTGTGTGTGTGTGTGTGTGTGTGTGTGTGTGTGCGCGCGCGCATACGAGTATGTTCCATGTGTGTGCGTGTGTGTTCCATGTGTGTGCAGGTCTTTGTGCATATGTGTGAATGCATGTCAGCCTTGACTACCATTTCTCAGGAACTGTCTACCTTGTTTTGTTGATACTAGGTCTCCTCACTGACATCTTGGGCTCACTGATTAGGCCACGTTTTCTGGCGAGTGAGCCAGGGATCTTCCTGTCTCTGTTTCCCTAGCGCTGGGATTACACGCCTGCTGCTATGCCCAGTTCTTTACATGGGTGTTGGGCATGAATTCAGGACCTAATGCTTGCACATCAAATACTTCCCTGGCTGAGCCATTTCTCCAGCCCCTATGAAGAGAAGCTTTTAGGATACAGGAACACTTATCACAGCCTTTCAGGTTTCCTTCTAGGACTCAGCATCACTGAGCATTCAGGGAAAGGGAATAAAGAAGAAATCCAAAGCTTAGTCCCCAGCCCCCACCCAGGTACAAGCTGGCAGTTAGCAGCCAGACACCTGGCTGGGCGAGTCCTCATCTTGAGTAACAGGAAATTCAATCACACCACAGATTTGCTTACTGTACACAGATGTCACCATGGACATCAGTCAAGGCTCAGGAAAGTCCATCTGTGGGGTCACTCTATCCCTCCTGCTTCGTCACGTCCCAAAATACCATGATGACAGTCCAGGGCCTTTGAGGACATACAGAGGAAACCCAGTTGCATGTGACAGGAACTCAAGGTGCAGCCCATGTCTGGCAAGAGACACTGTGGATTAGGGAGCCTCTGTTTCCTGTGTCCTTGGCACTTCTGATGTCCAGAGACCTTGAAAAAGAAATCTTAGTATCTGGTGGGGCAAAAGAGCCACGGCTTCTGAGGACGTGAGCGCCTGGATGCATTTTGAGAATGTGTCGTCTTCTTTTCTTTTTTATTTCATTTTTATTTTTTTAAAAAGAAAACAAACTATCTTTCTAAATTATGTATACCAATCCAAGTTCCCACTCCCTCCACACATCCTCCCACCCCACCCCCATCCAATCCTCAGAGAGGGTAAGACACATTGCTTTGGGGAAGGTCCAAGGTGCTCTCTACTGTATCTAGGCTGAGCAATAGAATTGGTTCCCAAAAAGACACTATATACAGTAGGGATAAATCCTCATGCCACTGCTAGTGGCCCCCAGTTTGCCCCAGCCATGCAACTATCAACCACATTCAGAGGGTCTAGTTTGGTCCTATGCTTGTTCCTTCCCAGTCTGGCTGTAGTTGGTGAGCTCCCATTAGCTCAGGTAGACTGTTTCAGTGGGTGAACCCATCATGGTCTTGACCTCTTTGCTCATATTTTCATTCTTCCCACTCTTCAACTGGACTTTGGGAGCTCAGTCCAGTGCTCTGATTTGGGCCTCTGCCTCTGTTTCCATCAGTTGCTGGATGAAGTTTCTATGGTGATATTTAATATATTCAATAGCCTGACTACAGGGCAAGTCAAGATCGGGCCCCCTCTCCTCCACTGCTTAGGGTCTTAGCTGGGGTCATCCTTGTGGAGAATGTGTATTTTAGACAGGCCAGATCACCTAAGTGGCTGTGTGATCCCTAGCAAAGAGAATGATCCAGATGCCAGCCATTCGGATCAAGTGGCCTCTCCAATCTTAGAACTAGGGATATGTTACCCTAAAATTCTGTAAGTCCACCTCTGAAGATAAATGAATAGCTGGAACCTACAGGTTTCTAAAGGCCCTGGTCACCTGTCTTAAGCCACCCCAGCTTTCTCCAGAAGATGTCATGCCTTGGAATTGCAGAATCTATGAGAAGCCAACGATACAGCCAGCTAGACAATGTTAGCTGGAGAACAGCATATGAAGGTTACGCTAGGGCACACGGAAGGCACATGACACAAAGGCTGATTGAGTTTTCTTCAAGGGTCAGGGACAACAAACTTCAGAGGCAAACTACTGATGGTATCAAAGGAAGTGGCTCTAGCAATCTCCCAGTGGGACAGCCTTCCTCTCCAGTCTGCTCCGGAATGCTTCAGATGCTGGCTCTCACTTCCCTTCCCCACCTCCACAGCCCTGCTCAACTGCTCTGCCCATCAGGAAGTTTTCTCTGCCTTCTTGCCTCTCTGTCTTCTTGTCTCCTGAAACTTGTCTTGGGGCTGAGGTAGAGCAGGCTCCTGGAGCAAAGTGTGCCATGGACATGAGCAGGCCCCATCCCCTACACGAGGATCTGCAGCCCAGTTCAGAGCTGTATGTCAGCAGACAGCCCCTGTAAGTTACTGTTTTCAGTCTCAGGCTCAGCTGCAGAGAGCGGCTCCACTCAGCCGTCATTCTGGGGCACAGTACCTGGTGAGTAGCCTAAGAAGGGTACAGAGACCTAGAGACTTTAGCCCCAAAATATCAATGTTACTGGGAGAATTCACCCCTGGGATGGCTCTGGGTAGTGCCACCTCTGCCTCTCAGGCAATGGCCCCTAATAAACAACATACGTTTCTGGAAAATTTGGTAAGTACCACACCTCAGACCCTTGTTTCACCCACAAATGATTCTCAATGAACTTTTGGTAAGTATACAGATATCTCTTGTTTGTGGAGATAAAGTGCCAAGAAGCCAGGGACATGGAAGCCATAATGCCCATCTCTCTGACTCTCCAAGAATGCCAAAGATTGAAAGCCCAAGGGGGTGGGAAGGAGACACTTCCCATAGGATGTCTCTAATCCTGGGGATCCAGAACAGTGACTTCCTAGTACCTCACCGTCTGGAGTGAGAGCCCAGTCCTTTATTCCTTGGAAGGCTAGCTTCAGTAATAACTCTTCAGTGGTAAACAGCCCTGCTGGTCACAGCATCAACCCAGGACAGTGTAACAGTCCTGCAAATACTAAAAAGGTTATATACAGAGCTACAATTAAAATAACCCAAGCCCTAGGGCTACTAAAGATGGCTGCAGAGCAGAGAACAGCATCCACAGTAGAGCTTAGGGATCATGCCCAGAGTTTTGAGTAGTCCAGTGTTCCAAAGGGCCACTTAACAAGTGCCCATCAAACTGGGGTTTATCATATCTGAATCTTTTTTTTTTTCTGAGCTCAAAGTTCTCAGGAATAGCAATACAGGCTGTATCTCTCCCCAGAGGTCAGGCAAAAAGCTAGCTTGTCAAAGAGACAGGGAAAGCAGAGATGAATGGCTCACAGGTTTACCTAGAGCCCATAAGCTCACTAACCATTTAAAAAGGTAAATCATAAGGCAAAACTTGCAGGCTTCGGCTCTGTGAGAACAAACGCTGTCTTTTGGGAGCCCACTCTATGGCATTACTATTGGCTCCTATCTTTCTTTGTTTAATACCTTTTTTTCAGAGATACTCTACTCCAACTGTCAGGAGTCCCCCTAAACAACCATAACAGAGGGCCTAGCACAGACTCATGCCGGCTCTGCAACTGCCACCTTATTCCGTCTCTGTGAGCCCTGCTTAGCTGATTCTGCGGTCATGCTTTCCCTGTGTCCTTGACCCCTCTAGCTCCAAGGGGTTCAGCAATTGACTCATATCTTAAAGTGATCTTGCAGAGAAGAACTGGCATCAATAAAAAAATAATAATTGTTTCCTAGCACAATTTCAACCTGAGTCTGAAGACTGCACATTATAGTATAGGCAACTGGCCAGTCAAAAAAATAATTCCTACCAGGGGCCAGGCCCTCCGTCCACACTCACAAACAAAGCAAGTGCATGCATGTCTACATCTAGAAGGAGGAGACCACTGCTGGGTGACACAAACCCAGAGACACAAAGGAACAGCAGCATCTGAACTTGAACCCTTGACTCTCTGGTTCCTGCTTGGGCTCTAAGCTCGGTTATTTCTGGGGGAAACGAGGCATCTCCCTTTCTCTCATGTGCCTCCATATTACTTGAATGTTTTATAACAGCAGGGACAGGCTTTCCTACACCATTCCATAAAGCTTCAAAACAACTGAAATAATTCAGAGGTAAGAGAAATATCCCTGTTCTACAGAAAAAAAAACATGTCACAGCTTGACAGCATCCACCCACAGCAGTCAAGCTTCTATCCTTTCCACGAGACTCACATTTCTAGAAACCTATCCTGAAAAAAGAAGCAGAAGTGGACAAGGGTGTGTGTGTGTGTACGTGTGTGCATAATACATAAGCTCACACACATGTGCATGCAGACATGTATCATGCAAAAGTGTCTTAAGCCTGCCTGAAATGCTACTTTTGAAAATAAGCTTTTTAAAAATTATTTTTCAAGACAGAGTTTCTCTGTGCAACAGCCCTGGCTGTACTGGAACTAGCTTTTGTAGATGAGGCTGGCCTTGAACTCACAGAGATCCACCTGCCTCTGTCTCCCAAGTGCTGGTATTAAAGGCATGCACGACCACTGCCTGGCAAACATGCTTTTAATTACAAAATGGAAAAAAAAAACTTCAATGAATAACAACAAAACATGAAGATGGAACAATGTGATTGACAGTGGTGGGGATGGGGTACTGATAATTCTTAAATACTCTTTGAAATAGTAGCAATGGGGTAGGGTGACCATTACAGACTTCTGTATTTCAAAATAATAATAAGTAGCGGCTAAGAGGGATAGCTAAGTGGGTAAAAGCACTTGTGATGCAAACATGAGAACCTGAGTTCAAATTCCCAGTGCCCATGTAAAAGAGTCAATCGTGGCCATGTATGGCTTATAGTGCCATCAGTGGTGGGCAGAGACAGCTGATCCTGGGAGCTGCAGAGCCAACTATCCGAACTGAAAAAGGTAACTTCTAGTTCAGAGGGAGACAGACCCTGCCTTAAAGAAATAAAACAGAAAGGGACTGAGGAAGACACCTGACATCGTCTGACTTTCATAAGCACAGGTACAAGTGCGCACACACACACACACATACAAACGCACAAGAATGGCTCGGTAGTAAAGGGATTTCTCACTTTGCATGAAGCCTTGGGTAAGAGTCCCAATAACAAAATAAATAAATAGAGGTAATAAATGGGCTGAGTATTAGTGCATACACACACTGGCACATACACCCCTTCCTCAGAAGAACACCAAGAATGTACAAAAAATAGCAGTCTCTGCAGAGAGGGTTTGAAGGCTAGGGCTCGCGGGGGAGAGAATAAACAACTTTTGTTACTGATTATATATTTATTGATCATTTGACTACTTATCACATGAACCACTTTGTTTTTAGGTTTTTTTGTGTGTGTTATTTTGTCTTGTCTTTTGGTTTTTCGAGACAAGGTTTCGCTGTAGCTTTGGGGCCTGTCCTGGAACTTGTGCTATAGACCAGGCTGGCCTTGAACTCAGAGATCTCCCGAGTGCTGGAATTAAAGATGTGTGCTACCTCCTCCCATCTGTTTTCCTTAATAAATAAGTCTTTAAAGTTTCACATAATATGGTCCACTCATGTTTTCATTACATAATAAAACACATGCAGCTATGATTGGTGACTGCAGAATGACAGATGGCATTGGAGATAGATATTTATTTGTATTTTCAATGTTTCTTACAATAAACATATAATTGTATCATCATTAAAAGACCTGTTCAAACTTTAAGCTACAGTTAGTACAAGGAATGTCTGCCTTTAATAAACACCTTGGAAAGGTGTTTTCTGCTTTTCCTGGTCATGTCTTCAACAGACTCAGCAAGAATCATACTGCCTCAAGTCCAGAGACACAAGGGCTATGCATCTACTACTACTACAAGGGTCAGCAAAACCCAGCAGATACCACCCTGACTGGAGAGCCATAATTCTAGCAGAAACCACACTCCTTTAGCCCTAGACTTGTGAAATGCAAAGTGAGCCTGGCCCAGAACTCCCAAAAGTAATACATGGCAGCAATACAGTGTCCGGCAGACCCTGAGCAGATAACGAGAGCAACCTTACTCTGTTCCTGTAGGTGATCTGTCCACCAGGGAGAATGTACTGAGGATCAACAAGAAGACCCAGGCATGAACACTGTCCCCTAAGAGAGATAGTCCAAGCAGGAGGTAAATAGGCAGAGAGTAAGCTTGGACCCCAGTTAAGAAACGACCAGAGCCCTGGCCACAAGAGTCATGGAGAAAGAGTGGACAGCTTGGGTTTTAGGGAAGGAATCTTGTTTCCAGTGAAGAACACAGCAGTGGCTTCCAGAGGGACTGGTCCATGAACTGACTTTGAAGTCTAGGTACATTCAGTATAGGATAGGTGTGACTTAGGCAACCAGCACTACTAGTGGACCATATGCCCAGGTATGACCTCTCGCATGCAGCAGGAAAAGCTGTCGGACACAGGTAGGTAAAGACACCTATATTCCAAGAAGCCTATCTGCGCGCAGAGCTCAAAGCCGCAGGAAACACATTTACAGATGACAAAACGGATTTAAAATCTCTGACACCACCAGAAACCAAGTCTAGCAAGCATTTTCCTAAGGGGTCCTTAGATTGTATCTCCTTCCTTCACCCCCAACTGTGCTCACAGCATAGAGAGGAAGAAAGCAGCCTACATCTGCTCGATGATCTTTGCTGCCAAAGACACAAGCTGGCCTTTCGGGAGCCCTCTCTAAAGCCAACAAGACTGTGTCCTTCTCTCACCCATAACTGACCACAAGAAGGAAGTCATTGCCACTTTCTCCACTCCTGGACAGTCCAGTCCAGACCCCTTGTGAAACTACATTAAAGACCACTCATACTTCATGGTCAACCCACACTATGTTGAGATGTAGGGTGACCAATCACATAGAGAGAAATGCATTAAGGGAGACAGTTAGGCAGGGACCGAGAAGATGAAGTACAGAAAGAACCTATGAGAGTTCTTTTCTAGTTGAGCTCAGGGATTAAGTTTTGCAGAACTGATTAGAAAATTCACTAAGTAGGTTCATCTAATTGAGCATGAAAGACATATTGAATGGTGATGAGGAGGCGAGGTGACAATCTATTTATAATCAACAAGGTTGCATCCGGCAACTGAGATAATTATATACTTTAGAACACAGAGGAAAGTTCCTTTGTAAGTAGGAGTTGAGGTACCTTGTCAAGGAAGCTTGTGTCTGACCCTAAGGAGCAGACCTATTAGTCTCGGGCTTCCATTGAGCCCGAGTAATCTACAATTTCCCTTCTAAAAGTGACACTACCCCAAAAGTGATCAACCTCCTTCTGCCTTTAGGGGTGTTGACTTATCATCCATGCCCCTCACTGGGGAATTGGGAAGTATCTCATCTTTGTGTGTTTGTGTGTATTCATGTGTATGCAGGTTCACATGAGTGTGCACGCATGCGTGTTTGAGTATGTAGCCAGAAGCCAGAGGTCAACCTGCTGGACCTGTCCACCTTGTTTTGAGACAGGGTGTCTCAACAGCCTGGAGCCTGACAAGCAAGGTAAGGTGGCCGGCCACTGAGCCCGAGGGATCCTCGTGTCTCAGCATCCCCTGGACTGGCTTGACAAATGCACGCCACCACAACTGACATTTTTGATGTGGGTTCTGAGGATCGAACTCTGCTCCTCACGCTTGCACAGCGAGCTCTTTACCAACTGAAGCATCTCTTCCCTTTATTTTACCCTCCTGGTTCATCTTTAAGTTCTGCTCTCAGGAGTCCCCTAACTGGGATGTTGGTGAAGATGCTGGACATCAGAGGATCTTTTGAGAAGAGGTACTCAGACCTTAGATTTGGGAAGATTCTGTAATTTCACCTGGAGAACAGAATGCTGAGAGCTATGTGGCAGAACCACTGGAAGGGCAAAAGCTGGCACAAAGGCAAAGATGGTCCCTAGGGCCAGTTCCCTGTTGCACTGTTACATTTTAAGGGATGTCCTGGGAAAGGACCCACACACAGGTTTACCTAGATCCCATATCCCATAATAACTGCTAATCTGCCTTGTCCCATGTGTACCCCCAGCTCAGGCCGACCCGAGCTTTACTTACTTTCATTGCTTGGGATTCTCAAACAATGCTGAGCTTAGCAATTCAATCAAAAAACATTTTTTTAGATACGGCCTTGGATCATCAAAATGGATCTCTCAGGGCCTAGATCTCACACCTACAAGACAAGACCAGGTGCAAGCAGCTCCAGCATGTAAAAGTCAGAAAGGCTACTCCTACAAGCCAAGGTTTCCACAAAGGAGGCAGCAGAGGCCAGACCCACCCTCCTACCTCACACAGTGGAGAACAACAGAAACACACACACACACAACATTTGGAACAAGCCTTAGACCCTGAGAACTCAAACTGGGCAGGGAAGTAATACCTGAGTGGGTTGCACCGGCTTCCCTCTTAAAGAAGTCCAGACCACAGCACAAAGAAACAAAAGGGCCCTGGCTGTTTCACCGCTGAGTTGTGAGATGGAGGAATTCCAGAAGGGCCAAGGAAGACAGAGTTTTCAGGCAAGGGCATCAAAAAGTAGAGCAGCCAGGGCGACAGGCTACAGATTGACAGCAGAACTCAAGACGTCAACTAAATATCATCGGTCCAGGCCTGTGTGACGACTACCACAGGCAGAGTGGAGTAAATCCCAGAACTCACAACAGGCGAGGAGTCGTTTATGTTCCCCTCCCTAAAAAAAATCTGCAAACTCCCAGGCCACCAGGTCAAATCCTCAGAATTGTGCAAATTCTGGGGTCTGAAAAGGGAGCCTTAGGTTAAGGTGCTCCTTTGCTGTCTAAAGAAAAAAAATTCCAGAGGATCAAACTGCAAAAACGGCAAAACCCCAGAGGATCATACTGTTCTCACACAGTCCAACGGCAGTGTCCCAGAACAAAAATGCTCAAGAATATTTATAGGAGTATTAAACTACCCAGCACCCAAATTGGTAAAATTCTCAATGTCTGGCATCCGACCAAAACTCACTAAGCATGCAAAAAATCAGAGAAGACTCAACGCTTGACTGAAAAAGATATACAAACACTCCCATG
Source organism: Microtus ochrogaster (assembly GCF_000317375.1). Taxonomy (NCBI): domain Eukaryota; kingdom Metazoa; phylum Chordata; class Mammalia; order Rodentia; family Cricetidae; genus Microtus; species Microtus ochrogaster. The sequence continues at coordinate 5,136,468 of NW_004949119.1, forward strand.
AGGCTGACATTGGAAGATTGCGAGGCTGAGGTCAGCCTGAGCAAGAGTGAGTGACAGGTCAGCCTGGGCTACTTCATGAGACTCTCTCAATAAACAGACAGACAAACAAACAAACAAATACTCCTTAGCTCACAATAACTCTTACGATATGGTTCAAGACCCTGCAACACAGAGTCCTCCAGCCCTACAAATGCACTTTATAGCACTTCTCCAGCTCCATGCAAGAGATTGATTCTGCTGGAGGTGGTGGTGTTATTGCTGGTATTAGTACTACTGCTATTATTATTATTATTATTATTATTATTATTATTCCAGTCATCCTAGTCACTAACAGTGTCATCCATCCCAGGAATGGTGCTATCTATCTCACTTATCTTTTAACACCATACCTATAATTTTAGAAAGGTCATTGCCATCCTTGGCCATTTTCTCTGGTTTTAGATGAGTGTGTTTCAAAATTCCAGGGCCTCTATTCATCTGCTCTTAGAGAATTCCAGTCCTCATGGTTAAAGTTCTGCCTATCAGAATACCAGTTTATTAATGACCGGTACATATAGATGTGGTCTCCTTCTCTGATGCTCCTTCTCATCCTGTTCTTTCTTCAGCTGAGACTTGGTGACTTAATTCTTTAATTAGTGGAGAACACTCAGGTTTCCATGTTTGAAACCTTCCTTCACTCTTGGGTGATGTTCTCTTTTAAGGTCTTATTAGATCTATGATAATCTAGAGGGAAGAACTCTATAAGTAAGCCCAACACCTCAAGGTTGTATTTCTCAATTATCCATACTGTGTATAGACAGGAACAAACACAATCTATCTTTTCTATGAATCTTTTTGTAAAGAGGACACCCCAACTAGTTGTCCAGGTCAATGGAGAGGTGCCCACCACAACACCCTGTAGCAGCCTGGGCCAGGATCTTCAGTCATGTAGCCCAAAGGCAGTGGTTCTCAGCCTTCCTAATACTGCAGCCCTTTAATAGAATTTCTCATGCAGTGGTGACTCCCAACAGTAAAATTACTTTTGCTGCTACTTTGTAACTGCTATGAAGCATAATGTAAAGATCTGATGTTTCTGATGGTCTTAGGTGATCTCTGTGAAAGGATCATTTAACACTCAAAGCGGTTGTAACCCAAACTTTGAGAACCACTCTACTAAAATATTAGAACAACACACCAGCTTTGGTTTCCTTTTTTGTTCAGTACATCTTTGGTTTAAACAAAGAATTATTCCTTAGGTATCAGCAACACTCCATGCACTACTCTGCCGCCACATATAGCTTCAGCACTCACACTGCCCGTGGAAGGAGCTACCGTGAGTGTCATTAGCCTTAATTCAGAGGTGCGAATGTGAGGTAGCTGCTTCCTCTACGTGAGAAAATAAAAGTGGGGTAAGAGCATCCGGTCACACAACAAAGCAAAGCTGGGGCCAGAACTTAGAATTTGGGACTCCTAGGGGCACAACTCTCAGGCCAGCTCTCACTCAATATAATCACAGCACTAAACTGGCCACCATGGTAAGCAGTAATGTGCCCAGGCCTCCCTGCCCCGTGGTCATAATTCCCCCACGAAGATTGTTTCTTTGCAATCCCATTTAGTGAGCTGCTAGAAAATCGAAGTGGGAGGGAGCCGTGGCAGCAGGGGCAGCTTTACCCAGATTTGCACCTCTCCTCCCAACCAAGGTGACAGGGTAGCATCAGGCAGGCACAAACTGCCACGCTAATCCTGCCACCCTCAAAAGCCACCTTCAAGGGCATTCCCATGAAGCCTGATTGTGCAAAAGGCTCAGTCCCTCCGAAAGAACAGGCTGGGAGGTGACTGCCCCTGGGCCAGAGCAGACACAGCGAAATGGGTCCCTCCCCCTCCCCCGTCACTGCTGTCACTACTGTGGCACTGGGTGGAAACTGGGTCAGAAAGAGCTGGCCCATTCATTTAATCCAAGCTCCCCCTCTCCCCATTCAGCTTTTAGTCTTCAGAGCTTTCAGTCCAAGGAAGCACTATTTCCTCCACAAAATAAACAAAATAAATTAAGCCTGTGCTCTTTGATCCAGGGCTTTTGTGTGGCTGATGGACTGAACAGAAGCAATCTGCTGTCTTCCTGAGCATCTCAGAAATAGCGCAGAAATTCCAACGTGGCTGCAAGGGGAAGAAAGCCAGCTTCCAGCCACCTGCCTAGCGCCCCGGTTGAATGGAGACTGTCTTAGGCAAAGGGTCTTTGCCACCTGCTCACTCACCAAGGCAAGAGGAGCCTGTATGAAGCAAAGCAAGGGGGCTCAGAGTGGCAAAAGCCTGCGATACAGTTCTCAACGGTTTCAGCTGTATCTGCCTGAACCACTTTCCATATTCCCACCCATGCCACAAGGCTTTTGTGTGGGCTACTAGTACCTCTGACAGGCTTTCTTTCTCTCAGGACCCTGGACAGAAAGGTCATCATTTTCTCATTTCTCACACGTCCTGATGCCCTCTGAGACCTTCCCCTTCTAAAGGATCTTGTACCCCATCCTCATGGCTCTCTGCGCCCATCTACTCTATCTTCTTGGCCCATACAGTGATCAGAAAGCATGTAATGTCCTTTCCCTCACTCCCTTCCTGATGATGTCCCTTGCCCCAGGAGCAAGGACAGAGGGTATCTCCATCAGCACTGTGCTCCTCACAAGAAACACACCCCCTTGCAGCTGCAGGTGCGGAGTTCAGTGAGGAAAGGAAACTGAAGGGGGATGGGGCTGCTCCCAGAGCCAGAGCTGCCTGTGGACACGGGGACCCCAGAGCCAGAGCTGCCTGTGGACAC